>NW_023270387.1:27011697-27150745 GCF_011800145.1 Mirounga leonina | reverse complement strand
TTCCTTCCTTCCTTCCTTCCTTCCTTCCTTCCTTCCTTCCTTCCTTCTTTCCTTCCTTCTTTCAATTGTTTGTTGACTGATTTAGAGTAGAAGAAATGCTATTCCTGGTCCTATTAAAGTATAAGCTCTGTGAAAGCAGAGATTGTGTCTGCCTGAAAACAGAGAGTGGCTCACAGCAGCTTCCCAATCAATACTTGCTGAGTGAATGGCAGTGGCTTTCTGAGGCTAGTGTGGGGTCCCTTACCCTTGCAAGACTGATCCTTTGCCCTCGGACCTTGCATGGAACCTAGCTTTGGACATCTTCCCTCACTCTGCTCAATGACCCATGTCTTCCCAAGCTCACTTCACGGCCAACAGCCTCTCTCAGCAACAGACCCCCTATCTCATGACCTCATCTCCTCACTCTGTCACCAGCAAAACCTCACCTCAGGTTCAACATATTTGGGAAGGATTGAAATAAGCCAATATTAGCTTCAACTAAGACGTGGAAGGTGGGGTGTGTGGAAGCTCCACAGTGGTGGTTCCCATGATCACATGACTATATTGTACCAGGTACTGTACTAATCACTCTGACTCTTTATCCTGTAAACTCGGTATTATTACCTCTATTTTCAGTAAGACAACTGAAAGTACCTTGTATGAGATCACAGCTGGTACACCACAGAGTCAGGATTTAAACCCATATTGGTCTGATTCCAAAGTTGCCAGGATTAGTACACTTTTACAGTGGTCATTGACTTTACCCCAAAGGATGTTTAGGGCTGCAAAGACAACAGAGCAAAGCCAAGGGGTACAGATGCATCCAAAACCTTTCCTAATGTTCATAGAAGATGTCTACTCTACCTGTTCATTCAGGGACACTGCTCCTTAGATGTTCGGTCCCATATTTCCTTCCAACCCTTGTCCTTCATCCAGATACATTTCAGGGTTAGTTTTCTGTAGTAGAACACACAATTGAAAATTCACTTCATGTTTCCTAATCCTGGATTCTAAGTTCGAAATAAGAACTAACTTTCTCCCTATTTCCACCAAGAAGGATGTGGAGGAGGAAAAGTAAGAGGAGGAGAAGGAGAAGGAGGAGGAAAGCACCACTTGAATTCCTGACCATGTTTATTGAAATTAAAGCTAGTATTATCTTGGGTACCAAGCACTTGGAGAAGTCAATGTAGCTGTTGTTACCTGAAGAAACCAAGGTATAGGAAAACCATAGTCAACTTGACATATGAGGATGTGTGTTCAAGCTTTAGTACTACCACTGCTCAGCTCAGGGGAAGTGTTCCTCCAGTAGCATGCCCTTCCCTTAACAGATTCATTGAGGTAACATTTGCAAAAGCCTCCTACCAGACTAAGGGACCAAAAGTGAGCCCTGAGTATTCATGGAACCACACCAATTAGCTGAGCAGTGGTAATCTATATTAAAGCACAAAGAAGCACATGACTAATCAGGTGAGTGACCTTACCATACAGAAACCCTAAGGGAGAGACACAAACTAAATGCTTTATTTTCCTCATTAATAGTAGAATCAGGGTTACTGCAATGATGTAATTAAAAAATCAGTTCATAGCTGATGGCTTTTATCGCACATTCCTCCAACTTAGAGAGTGGTACACAGATGTGAGTCTCATTTCCTGCTCTGAACAAAATCCAAGAGCCTTCCTATAGGTCCGTTGCTGTCCTGGCATTTAGCCCAGCTGCCAAATCTCAAATGTGTGCAGGATCCATATGAGGAAAGTGATGCTAATTTTAATCTCTGTTATATTGGATTAGACTAACTCATTGGTCAGACTAGCTCAGCCATTGCTCATAGATTGACTGACTAAAAGCACTTTGGGATTAAATTGCCATATTTTCTGATACGTTTAAGCAGATCTCCTCAAACCTGCTGAAGAATAAACTTCTTGAAGCTGCATAGAGAACGTGACCACAGAAAAGAAAATCTGGGGGCCCAAGAATGTTTGGTGGCCTCTTGTTCTCTTAGGAGATGACACGCTGAGGTGCAAAAACCCAGAGTGGTGATGGTTTTGTACCAACTGGAAAGGGCCATCTGGCTGCTCACCAGCTGTCCCTTCTAGCACCAGATGTAGAGTCTCCATTCATACAATAACTCAAAATGCTAATAGGAGAAAGGCCTTAGGTCATCAATCCCACCTCTTCTCCTTTTGTAGATGGGAGAGCGAAGGCCAGAGAGGGGGTGCCAGTCAGCTAGGGAGCAGCAGAATCACATAGAGAAACTGGGTCTCCAGATTCCTAGCCAGTTATTCCTCTCACTATGTATTGCTGTGGTCCTTGGAAAACATGCACAAGGGGTCATTTTCCACAGAAAGGAAGTCGAGTTGTAACAATCCAGGGTACAGACTTTATAGACAGAGTGACTCTGTTCTAATCCAGCCCTGTGTATAAGTTGGGTGACCATAACAGAGTACTTAACTGCTCTGTTCTTTAGTTTCTCCATTTATAAAATGGGAATGCCATGGCTAGTGCATAGCACGTAGCATTTTGTGAAGATTAAATGAGCTAATATTTGTTTAGCATTTAGAATCACACTTGCCACACAGAGAGCACAATGTAAATACATGTTACCATCCTAAGCAAGCTGAGCAGGCTTTATGTCTGCTAAGTCACCCTCACGGTTTCCATTCTGTGGAACACTCAACTGAAGTTTAACTGTGGTTATAAACCCTCTGCCTGATCAGTAATGAACATCTTATTGCAACTGCCACACAGCACCAGAAATACTCATTTCTCTTTATGATTCTGCCTCCTTCTCTCTCTGTACCTCACCGTTCATGCTTTGCCTTCCTCATATACTGCTTTTTTCTGCTTTGTTTTAGCTATATCCAACCTTGTGCTGGTAGCATGACATCCAAAGCAACGCTTAAATACACTAGTAGAACTTGGAATAAAGTGATTCCTACACTAAAGCTCTCTGTCTCTCTAGAGTGGAGCTTATTAGGTCTTCAGTTGTTTCTTAAGTTAATGTCAGCATCATGAATTAGACAAAGACACACACATACATATAACTAGTTTAATGTAAGTCCTCTCTATCTTCTTCAAAAGATAAATGATTTAGATGTTTTAATGAGTTTATAAAGAAATGAGTGATGCAGATTCGTTAAACATGTTTCTATAAAAGTATCTGTCTATAGATAGATATAGAAACATATATGTCTTTTATAGAAACATATATGTCTAACAAATCTGCATTGTTCATTTCTTTATAAACTCGTTAAAACATCTATATCATTTATCTTTTGAAGAAAATAATATAGAGAATTATTTTGAGCTCCAACTTGGGCATTTTTCAACTCAGTACATTCTGTAGGCCAGTATGGTTCTTTAAGATATATGTCTTGACTGATGGAGGCCCCAGAGTCAGGCTACTTTTCGTAAATGTGTATGGAACCTTCATGGGGATGATAGCACTTGGCTCATGCCTGGATCCTGCCCTTGTCTGTGAATACTCTATAACAAAAATGCACAGCAGTATGAGCCAGACTCTCAAGCCAGAAAGTAAATGTGAATCTTTAGTCAATAGGAGAATTGTGTACATTGGAAACCAGAGGAAGAAAAAGTATCCATATGGAAATCCCTGGACTTGGAACAGTTACATGCTCATTGCTGAAGTGAGAGGCCTATACTTCCCCAAGCAAAAGGTTAGCACCAGCCTCTTCCTAGGCAAGGCAGGGATCCACACTATCACACTGACAAGCCAGCCAAATGACTACGGTTCTGTTTTGAGGAGACCCTGCACCAACTATGCTTCTTAAAGTAATCATGCTTATTTCCAATAAGCCTATTCACTTCTGAAAGCAAAGGAAGTCCTGGCTTAAGAGGCCAAAAGAGGCATGCTTGTCTTGTCTGCAGCTCCTTTTCTTTCTCACTGGCTCTACAGGAATACCTCTGGATGACTTCTTAACCCCTGTCTTATATTTAATTCCACATTCCCTGGAATATTCTCTGCTTGCTAGCTGCTGGTCTTGCTTATGACTCCAAATTCTTATGGCTTGCAAATAAAGGTGATGGAGGAATTCAGAGGTGAATTAGACCCTGATACACATGCTCTGGGTCCTTAGAACAGGCTAGGGCAATCCCACTTCATGTGATTTGTCTTCTTGAGGGTGGCAAGGGAAGTGAAAGGAGCAACACTTGTGACTCGATGGTCTTGTTTTACAGTGGAGCATGGGTGACTCACTAGGGCATGTAAAGTGCCAGAGAGACCAGAAGAAAGGGTAGAGGGAGAAGTCCATCAGGCCACACCATTAGGTGTCAATTTGAACAGAACACAGAGTCTTCTTTCCAGCCTTCAGAGAGGCCCTCCTCTACCCCTTTTATTTTTTAAACCCTTTGAGAGCAGGCTATAGTGGTTAAGGTACTTCAGTGAGTTGCCCTTTTGGGTTTCTAAATACTCCCACTAAATGTTTTCCATTTGTCCTGATTTGGAAGGATCAATGGTGGGACGTGGGAGATGGGGGGATGCTCACAGAGAAGCATGTATATATATATATATATATATATATATATGCTTATCAGGGAATAAGTATGGTACCCTTTGGGTGCATGCTAATGGATCTGTCTCTCTTTCCCCTACACAGGGCCTGGAGCAGTCATTGATGGTGTAAACTCGGCTTCTAGAGCACTGGCTTGTCTCTGGCTATCAGGGACCCTCTTTGCCCACTTCTTCATCAAGTTTTGATAAGAAATCATAGGTCCTCTGAGCAACGCCTGCTTCTCCATATCACAGACTTTAATCTACACTGCGGAGGGCAAACCAGTTTGGGCTTTTTGTTTGTTTGTTTCTGTTGTTCTTCTTGATTTTTTTTTTGCGGGGGGGTTGATTTATTTGATTTTTTTTCTCCAGTTTGAATGAGTGGGGTTGGGAGGAGGGGTGGGCAAAGTTCTACCATGTGTAGGATAATCATTCACTGGTGTGTCCAAAAATGGAATCTGTCCCTGCTACCTTGGCCTTTCCCTTTCCTCTGCTCCTCTCCTCATCATCCTCACTACCAGCCTCCCTTCCCCCCACACACCAAACCATAAGCTCCATTTGGGCAAAAACGTGCCTCATGATAAACACCCTGAAGACACAACTTGACTTATAATGTAGTGCACAGCAAGAGTTATATCCAAGTGTCCTATTATCTGTGTCTTTTAAGCATTGGGCCATTTTCCTTATTATAATGTACATATCCCTCCCTCCATGCTTATTATTATCTAATTACATTCGGGTTCACATCCTTTCTTTCTGGGAAGATATCTCAATATACCCATATCCATCTATATATATATATATATATTTTTTTTTTTTTTTTCTTATCTCCTTCTCTAGCCACTCTGCCCTATTAGCTTTCTCCATCAGCTATAGGGATTAAAGGTTTGGGGCTATGCACACAACCCAAAAGTAAAAGTTTAGAAGTCACTTGACCAAAAAAGGGGGAAGCACTTTGAGGATAGTACTCTTTAAAAAATGTTGTCTAACTCATAAAAAAAAAAAAAGAATGATCCATAGATGGCTGATTATTTAGGGTTTATCAAGCTATTGAAGCAATTATACGGTTATCCATCTACTCAATTGTTTGATTTATCTCTCCCTCCAATTATCTACCCACCCATTTTCCTCTGTAGCAATCTATTTACTGTTTATCAATCTATCAATGTAATTATCTAACACTTCTTTCTATTTCTTTCCCTAATACTATCAATTCATCACCATATTAATTTCTAATCATATCATGTCTATTCCATTGTATTCATTTCTACTCTACCTTCAGCAGACATTGGCATCTTCAAAAATACCTATCGACTTTCTTATGAAAGCCAGTGGTCTCACAGGCTAACAATATAGAAAAGCAATATGTCAAGGACTCTTTGGAATGTGGTATCCTATCCATCCAAAGTAGTTAACAGATGGACCAAAGTAGCAATCTAAGGATCAGTCACTCACTATTCCCAGAAGAGACTGTGTTTCCAAAAGCATCTTCTTGGGAAGCATATCAGCCCTGGAAAAGCCTTGATCAATACTGTGGGCTCTTTTTTTTTTTTTTTCCTTTCACACTTGAAGGACCAAGGTGGCAAGCTTCATGTTTCTCTCAGCCTTTCAAGAGAGTGTATGTCGGGAACCCATGGGACTTACTCCACGGCTGGCTTTTCTTAATAGCAAGAACATAGAGAGAAAACACATATCTGTCCCTGTAGTGTGACGAGAGCAGTCCACCTGTCTGAGTGCAATGACTTCAGCTATTGTCTCCTCCCTGTTCCAGTTTTGGTTTAATCTGTTTGAAAACTATCCAGTATAAAGCTGATGGAAGCCAATTACATGGCGGGTGTGTTGACAACTCTGGTATTTGTTTCAGGAAGCTCTTCTGAGCTGAGGGCACTTGAGCAACTGACTTAATTTCCAAGCACTTGATTAACACAACACTGCAAACAGGAGGAGAATGTGTAAATGACACACAATTTCCTCTGATATAGGCCGCTTCTCCAGTGGCTCTGGGGAAGAATGTCCTCAATGTTCCATGTTCAAATCAGATCCAGCAGACAAATAAGAGCTGACTGGACTTTTTTGCCTCATCTCCTGGGACAAGAAGGACTCAGACAGCAAGGGTGCCTATAATCTGAGAGAACGGCATTGAAAACCATGCAAAGTTGTGCCCCTCTTTACCTGTACCACAAGGACTGACCTACTGAGAGGATGAGAAAAAGCATCAATGGTGACTGTCTCACAGACCTGCCCTGCCTCAGTTGGAAAACTTTCAGGTCCACAGTCTAAATAAATACGAGCTTTATAGAGCTCCGTTCTCTAAATGCTTAATTGATCTTCTTCCTCCAATATAAATGGCTTCTTTGTTTTGTCCATAATGGCACATGAACATGACATACACAGACGGGGAATATATTCTTAGATATATATACATGCATAAATAGATACACAAATTCAAAGGTAGGCAGTCTTGGCATACAAAAAGCTAGGCACTTTCATAAAAGTTGGAGCTGGTACAAGTGGAATTAATATTACATTTGCCAGCTGTAAACAGACATCTGCATTTCCTAGTGAGCTGCCAGGAGCCAGATTCTGGAACATAAATGACGTGCCAAAAGCAGTGTATTGATTCCAAGTTCCAGGGACAATCAGGAGCAGACGCAAAGTCAGAATTAAAGGTCAGACATCAATGTTTCAGATCTGTCATCACGTTCAGCACCTGGAGTCGGGTTGGTGTCAGACATTGTATGGGAATTCAGTGTGTCATTTGAGTGTTCTACTGATAATAAATGTGTTACTTTGGAGTAAAATAAATGTGGAGGCTCTGGGAAGTGGATGGTCTTGGAGAACACAGCGCTTGAAGTGGACAAGCTCTACGTGTTCTTCATGCCAAGACTTGTTCTAGAGGAAGGGACCCATCCTTATTTGACCAGGAAGATCACCAGAACTGGTTGAATACAATAATAAGGCTGGGTCTCAGTGTAACTATGGAACTCTGCGCTGCCTTCTTCCACTGGATGTCAGGAAACATTTCTGGTGATTGCCTATTCCAGACAGGTTTCAGAGGGGAAAAAATCCTACAGTCAATTCTCATCTGTCTGGGATCAAGAAAACCAAGTAAATAAGACCCAAGGAAACTGGGCACTAGGAAAGAAAACGGCTCTTCAGCTCTTTAGACGTGCTCCAGCTTCTGTGTTGTCTGGGTTGCTTTCGTGGGGATGGCTCCATAGAGGAGTAGCCGTCGCCCAACGTTTGAAGCACTTAGAACATCAAATGCTTACTAAAGACAATCTCCACACTCACATGCTTTTTCAATCTCCCGTGGAGGGTAGATGGACAAAGCCTGCTGGATAGATTTTTTTCGAGGTGCCAATGATAAGGGATAGGGGCCGGGGCTATAAAGAAGATAAGCAAAACTCTGAACAACCTATGACTCTTCATAGGCTTTCCACATGGGAAGGAAACCAACTAAGGCTTATCAGGAGATTAGGTGAGAGAAATGCAACCACGTAGTTACTCTGAAACCTTCCCCCTTCCCAAAACACAATTAATATGTATTTCCACCAAAGTAATGCCAATGAAAATGCTAGTGTTAAGGCTCTGGCCAAGCTTGTTTTTTGGTGGTTTAATGTCAAGTGCCTGATACAGTCATCTGCAAGTCTAAGCAAGTGTGTTTAATTTTTCCTATTCTTGTTTTAACTGGGGGAGAGGGGACGTATAAGTGAGCAGTGGTCAAAACACGCACGTATGTTATGCAGAGGGCCTTGTATACGTCTGTTCTGCTGCAATTGTGCTCGGTGGAACAGAAGGAAAGGTAAGGCTTTGTATCAAAAAGAGGGCTTAGTCTTTGTCCCCTGAAAGCTGTGCCTCATACTAGTTGATACATTCCACAGGTTGGGCAGCTCCTTCTCAAAACCTGGGTGGGAAGTATGCTTTGGGACTCCAGAAACTTCACAGCTGAGGCTAAATGTAAGGTCCTCTTTCTGCATGGATCCAGTCAACTTGCTCTCAACATGGAGGTGCTAGCATGTTCTACTTATGTTGGAAGGACTCTTTTTGTGAAAAAAGCAGAGAACCTCAAAGTGAGCAGTCAATCTCAAAGAAAGCTTATCACTGCCATTGCATCAGGAGTGGATATAAATGGAAAGCTCTAGTTGTGGTTGGCACTTCTAGTGCCAAAGGAAGTTATTTGCTCCTCTGTAGTTGTGTATGGATGTCATAAGCCCCATCGGTAGAAGGAGGGGAGTAATGGCTGAAGTTGAAGTGGGATATGGGTGTGGGGTCATCTTTTCCAATTTGACCCTGAGTCCTCACCTGGAACCAGCCTACCTCCCCTCCCCATCTACCCCCTCAAAAATTTTTAATTTTTATTTTTTTAAGATTTTATTTATTTATTTGACAGAGAGACAGTGAGAGCAGGAATACAAGCAGGGGGAGCAGGAGAGGGAGAAGCAGGCTTCCTGCTGAGTAGGGAGCCCGAGGCGGGGCTGGATCCCAGGACCCTGGGATCATGACCCTAGCTGAAGGCAGACGCTTAATGACTGAGCCACCCAGGCGTCCCCTCAAATTTTTTTTAAAGTAAAGTTTAATCTCTTTGGAATTGGGGAAGGGGCATAAAATTCTTCCCGTTGGCAAATTCACTTTTTTATCTTTTTCTCCAATTGTGAGAATGTTTTCTTTTTGTTTCACACAGGCTCTATTCTTAGAAACTTACACCCAATCTCCTCTTCTGCTATCCAAAGATTCCCTTTTGATTTTAAGACAAATAAGTTTGAGCAGTCGCAGTAAAACTTCACAGGTGTGTAACTAGGAAAGCAACATTTTCAAAAGATACCATAGGATGAGAACTACTAATGATCACTAAAAGCAAACAAATAGAAATGCCAGTCTCATTTCCCTCATTTCTTACTTAGAGAAGAGAAGTAAATGAAAGGAGGAAGAAATAGGTTGCAATTAAAAGATGGGGCAGAAAGACAGAGCTGAACCAATGCAATTTAGCCTTCAGGTGCAGGATCCTCAGAGTCCAAAGGAATGTGGAGTGGATTTAATTAGGCGCCATTGTCTTCATCCTGAAAGTAAGCAGCTAAACCTCATTTCCAGTATTTTGAAATAGCTTCCTTTTTGTTTCTTTCAATGGTGCCCTTTTAAAGGCATACAGTTGTTCCACGCCACTGAGTGGAGAAAGAAAGATTGTGAACCCTCTACTATCCTTCTAGGGCCACATTCTACGTTATTGGCAGATTTATAAGGATATCAATAATAGCAATGATAAGTAATAGCTGCCCTTGTGTTAGTTAAAGGGAGCATTTTTAATCATTCAAAAACTTTTGTGACATGTAAAGTGCAGTTGTGAGGAATGTGTGGGTGTACGAAAATGTATCTGTCAATTTCAGAGTCCTCTAGATTAAAAAAAATTATGACTTATCAATGGTGCCATTATAGCTGTGTCAGACGATGGGTGTGCCCATTCTCACAATTATCCTTGAAATAAATCTATGTTAAAATGCTTTAAAAAATTATCACATGATACAAGAGTATAACTTCTAGAGTTCTTTTTCTTTTATTTTCTTTCTTATTTTTTCCTTCAAAAATCAATGAAGACTTGGTTTCTGTCAATAATTGTATTAAGGGTGAATATACTACCTGAATTTTGTGCATGTTACATTGTAGTTGTAACCTTTTCTAATTCAGGATGAATACGAGATGGTTGTGATTGTGCAGTGTATCAATAAAGTTCGAAGAAATTTGTAACTTTTGGGGGGCTGTTTATTAGGACATCTTACTGAGAGAAAAGCAGGCTATGCTTTTCCCATATGCTTCTCTCATATGTGTGTATAGGCTTTGGGGAGTGATGTAGTCAGAAAACTGAGTAGCCGCCCAACTCTCTCTCTCTCTCTCTCTCACACACACACACACACACAGAGTAGAAGGCATTCTAGGTATTTTCCATATTATACCTATATATCTAATATCTATGCCATTTACAAGTAATATAAAATGTAGCTGCAGCCTCAAAGTCTAAATTATTTATTGACCTAAGCTAAAATGAAATCAGAAAAGAAGTTTCAGAAAAATAATTACCAGATTCTGCTCAGTTTGGACACTCCTTAACAGTTCCTGTGGTTTGAATCCACTGAATTAAGAAACATTTTGACAAGAGTAAGTATGAGAAAATATGGTGACTATGCTATACATTTATTATTAAAAGTGTATTTCATTGGATTGTCTCTCCATCTTAGGTTTATTATTGTAAACATATGGGAAATAGCCTAAGAAAGTGACCTGGAGAAGAAGTTCCCTTCCTCTGATTGCCTTTTCTGAAACAGACTTCTCTTTCAAGAAAACTCCAACACCTCTACCTTCATCACACGCCCATCTGCTTTTCTGAGGGAATGGATATTAACCTGTTTCTTACAACTTAGCTAGCTCATCTTTATACATCAGCTAACCCTTCCTAGTTTGGCCATTAACTAAATATATGATGTTGGACTGGACACTTGACCTTGCTTCTCTTTGATTCCTCATCTGCATCAATTTTGAATTTATACGTGATGGTAAGTTCTAGTTCAAAATTCTCAGGGCAGTTTTTGTTTCTCTTTCAACAACTGGATTTATCACGACTACCCCCAAATAAGGCCTATGGCCAAAGGTTAATTAATAGTTTTGGAATTCAGCAGAAAGTGAGTTGAAATTCTTCAGTTGACTTTACAGCATGGCTATCTCCTCTGGCCAAGACCCTGAGCTAGATTTATGAGGCTTATTTCTTATTGGGTTCCTAGGTAGACAAGGGCTCATTTCCAAACTTTTAAAACTCAGTCTCCGCCACAGGGGATGGAACACAGAGAACTCGATAGACTAGGTCATGTTCTTCATAAATTAAAATACCAAGGAAATGGTGGTACCAATGATTGAGAGTTTCCAGTTTCCTCAGACTCATTGTAAAATTATAACTTATCAGGGAAACAAATTCCAGTTCCCCTTATCATCTTAATACCTTTAGTGCTCCCCTTTACTGCCTCCTTTTTCTTCTTCTTTTTAATCATCCTCTTCTCATCCACACCTGACAGTCTCCTGCTTCTGTTCATACCACAGCATTTACCCATCTATTGGCTCTCCTGCTGGCATAGACATTCATTGGTCTTTCATTCCATCTGGCCACTCAGCTCCATCAGTCTTCTGTGTACCAATTTATTCTTCCATTAGCAAACCACTCACCTCTTCATTCACATATTATTTCCCCATTTATCTAACCTTTATTCTATCTATATTCTCATGCACTTCCATCATATTACTGTCCCCATCTATTTATTTAAACCATCTATCTTTCCCTTACCTGTCAATCCATCCACCAAGCATCCTCCAACTAGCCTTTGGCAGAAATACCTATTTACCAAGCCACTTCAAGGTAATGAAAATCTTTGCTGTTATCTCTTCATTCGGCAAGGGAGGCTCTATCTAGGTATTCTTAAGAATGGCAGCTAAATGATTGGATACGTTTTTGTTATCTTCACCAAAAATACACCCTATTAAAAACATATATAGAGAGAAGGGCTTTAGGAAATATATTAAGGGCATACTTTTTCCCTATCAATCAGGTTGTGTTACAGTAAGAAAAGAATGGAGAATTGGGAGCAGAGTGGAAACACCCAGATGAGCATATGTCGATGTTTAATTTTCTAACACTGGGAATGCAGTCTTTCAATGAACAAAACAAATGGCTGAAGAAACAAACAGGAGAGACCTCAACTGGCAACTATGCCTTCTTTTCTCTTTGATTTTCTGTTGGATAAATTATTTTGATGAAAATTTGGAAGGGGGTGTTAATTGGTACCAAATCTTATGATCAGTTTTGGAAGCCAAAACCTTCAAACTACAAATGATACTACTTTCATGGAACATGTTCATTTGATCAGTAGAAAATCCTTTTTTTTTCTTAATTTTTTTCCATTTATTCATTTGTTCATGCATTGCATTTAGTGAGGAACTCCCCTTAAGGAGCTCAAATCTAAGATGTGAAAACAGCTATATAAAAAGAAAATTACAGTATAATTTTGCAAGTATTATGATACAGATATGAGAAAATGAATGTAGTGGAAGCAAATATTGGGAAATGATTAGGAAGCTACTTTTATCCCCTAGGGATGAAAAGCTGGAAGATAGACAGCTAATATAGGCAGTGGATATGGTGAACAGACTATTGCTATGAAAATAAATGGGGTACCAGGACCAGGGCACATTCAGTGTTCAAGTATTTATTGACAGTGTGAATGATATCTGTTGGATGAATGAGTACCATGAAAGGAGTTCAACTGTAAATGTCCAAAGGACCACACTACTGAATTGTAAAGTTGACACAAAATGTCCCAGAGAGGGAGACATAGTACCTAGAATGTCAACTCTGGTTAGAATATAAAAGTTCATTTCCACGTGGGATCATCAAACATACTGTCTTCTATTGGATCTCAAAGCTCGAGAAGACTTTTTGATGAGGGGAAGAGAAAATAATTACTGGAAGTGTGGACATATCAGAGACTTGAAGAGTAAGAGTTGGAGATTAAGTGTGAAGTTGCTGAATAGTTTCCTCTAAACTGAGTTTCTCTAGACTAGACTTGCCTAGAACTCAAGGATTTAGAATGGAATACCTGGCTCATTTGCATTTAAATGTTTAGCAGCATCTCTTATTTCACAAGTAAGAACATTTACAGTTTTTGCCTCTTCATTATTTTCTGTATCTCGTAAGACATGTTTTCTTTTGTTTAGTTTATGTACTCAAACCACGTATTTTCTCTTCGGAGACATAGTGTAATGTAGTTTGGGGAAACTTATCTTTACACTCTGATGTCACAAGTTACAAGTTATGTTGCCTCGGACCAGTTTCTTACGCTCTGTGGACCTCAGTCTTATCTTCATTAAAACAGTGGTCATAATATCCACCTCAGAAGATTGACTGTGACCTTATTGGATATGAATAGATAAGGATGTTTAACAAAGTACGTGGTATATATTAGTTGCAAAATAAACATTACCTTTTTCTTCTGATTTTTTCTTTAGCCTTCCCTCAATGCCTTCACTTCCCTGAGCTTCTACAAAATCTAATTTTAATATGTTTGCTTCTTTCAAAAAAAGGATATTTATATGTTATTTATTTGTTGAAGTTTAAAAAGGAGAAATAAATCTCTGAGTCTAGATTATTCAAGGATGCAAATCTGGAAAGTGGGAATATTTTTGGTAGTATCCCACAGGAATTTTAAAAACAACAGAGTAAAATTTAAATTCCAATCTAATAAATGTGTATTGGATAGCTAATATCTGACACGTACTGAGGATACATACAGGAGAGACAGAGTGTCTATCTTCAAGAAGGTCTCAGTCCAGTGGAGGATTTAAAACTATAGCACAACATAGTAGGTACTGTTCAAGTGCTAGAGGTGCCCAGTAGAGGGCTCATGACCAGACACTAGGGCTCAAGGAACACTTTCAGAAGTGAGTCATAAAGAAGCAAAAGAAATTAGCTAAGAAAAGGGAGGGAAGGGGAAGAAGTGAGTGACGCAGAGGCTCATCCTTGATGAACCCATGCAGGCATGAGAAGCATAGCAAGGTCAAGAAACTGCATGTGTAGATTATCTCAAGAGAGGTGAGGGCAAAGGCAGAATGACAGGAGACAAGGTGGAATGGGTATGCAGGGTTGAGATCCTCAAAAAATTTACAAGAAAGAATGAGATGTTGGAATTTGTCCTAAAAGAGAAAGGGGAGACATAGAAGGATTTCATCAGAAGCGTGGCTAGATCAGATTGCAATTTGGAAAGATCACTGTGCCAGAGAGTGGATTAATGGGCATTGGTCAAACTGGCAAGGGAGACACGTTTTAGGGGCAATTTAAATAATTCAGGCGACAAATCATGAGGAGTATTCAGAAGAAACAGGCAAGCCGGGATGATTTTTAGGGGGTAAATGAGAAGGACTAGATGCATAGGGTGATGTGGAATGTGAAATATGGGGAATATTCCAGGTTTCTAACTTAGCTAACCGGGTGGAAGATAGCACCACTCTATGATTCTAAAACTTAGAAGGAGGAGGATGTCCCAACCAGTTTTTGATATATGCGTTTTCAAGCATCCTTAGAACTTCCAGGTGGAGAGGTTTAAGCACCATCAGCATGTTCCTGAATCATCTAATCATATCCATCATCATCAACAAGGGATGCCTGATTTCCTTCCTGTGCCTTCCACTTTAATTCCATAGGAAGTCTAGCTCCTTGGATCATCTGCAATTCATTTCTCATCCTCCATTTCCTCTGTATCTTGATTTTGTCTTACAAAGGTACTGTTTTTATTGCTTGTTGGGATAGAAGGGTAGAAGAGCAGTTCTCTGATTAGGCAGCCAGGAAGTAACAGATGATTTAAACGAGGCAGGGGGGAAATGGCACAGCTGTCCCACCACCCAGATGGGATTTGGCCCTTCTCAAGTCGACTGCAAAGGGCCAAACCACTCTTCCCTGGAGGATGAGAGAATTGCCGGGCACTGGGAATGTTTGAACGTGTTTTATTACAATTCATCCATTATGTTACAGTGAGGCAAGTCCTCTTTGTGTTATCATATTATCTGATCCTCACTTGTTTGCAGACAAATTTCCGAAAGGTGCTTAAGTTTCCAAACCTCATCAGTTAGCTACCACAAAGAGGAATACATTCCATTTGAATGACTCGAGGATATCAATATAATTCTACCTCTGTTCAAGTTTTTCTCCCAATGATCCCAGAGAGGCCCTTCTAAGACCAGGGGAGGCTGCATCTCTCAAAAAGCCATTGGTGTTTGGCTGCATCTCACAGCAACATGATTCAGCAGGTGGATCTATCAGTCTATGTCAACACAGAGCCATGTGAGTTTGCGCCCATAAGTATATGCTGCTCTGATGTGAGGCAGCAGACTTGCAAGTGCTAAAGAACTTGGTTCAAATCCTGATTCTCCTATAGACAGGTTGTGTGCCTGTGAGTTTATAGCACAATCTCTTGCAGCCTCAGTTTCCTCATCTACAAAGTAGCACTAGTAATACCTACGCTGTGACACCACCGAGAGATGTATGAGGGAGGGCGCAGTGGGGAAGTAGCTGGCAAGTTCCTGGCCTGTAGGGGCTTGGCACAGGCAGGTAGCTGATAAATGAATTTATTTCATTCACTCTCTGGCTCCGTCTTAGCACCCCTACCACATATGACAATCTAGAGGGCAAAGTGTAAGGGATGGTTCTGCGTAAATACCACATTCTCTGATTTTTTGTTCAGATCACATGAAATAAAACATGTAGAGTACCTAGAAAAGTGTCCAGCTTCTACGTGTTAAATAATATCTACTTCCTTCTCCCCTTTCTCCTATGCCTCCACGCAGTCGCTGGGGCATAAACAAACCAACTGCAGATGCACAGAGGACGTCTGTTCATTCCCTGATGCCTGGGTCCTGCAGGGTGTGGGGTGCTCTCTGAGTTGGTTGTCCCTGAGGGAGGAGGCAGGCTGGCAGTACCCATGGATCCTGCTCCTGCACCCTCGCTCTTGTTCCCTGCTCGGTGGATTTGCAAGGACGGTTGCTCTGGTTACAAGATCAGATTACTTCAGTTTCTGTCTCTTTATGGGTAAAGGTCTCGGGGGAATCAGCTTATTAGAGAAAGAGCTGCACGGTTGAGTCAGCTAGGACAGTAAAAGGGACTCATCGGAGGGGCTGAGCTCCAAAGGCACTGGCTCTTCTCTTGATGAAACCGGGGTCCCAGTCTCAGTGCCGCAGCAGGCAGCACAGACAGCCCCATTTGTGACTTCTCCTTGTCTGCTATTTTCCATCTCCTGTGACAGTGACTCCAGCACCTGAGTCAGTCTGCTTGTTTGAATGTGTCCCCTTTGGCGTCAGTTCCTTGTTGAGTTACTCACAGAATCCTCAATCGTCCCGGCCTTGCTCTTTCCTGTGCTGATCTGTACCGGGGGGCAGTTTCAGCACCACTCAACCTGCCCCCTCCCTCCTCTTAATTCTTACCTTAAGGAACTTGAAACTGCTGAGGAAGAGAGTAAGACAGGAAGTGGAAGGTGCCAGGGGAAGCGAAGAGTACCGTCTTGTGAATATGTTTTTTGTTTTCACACCATGCAGTCCACAGGTTAAGGATATTTTAGCAGACCCATCCCTGGTACATAACATCACAACAGTAGCAAAGTGTGCATAGGGGTAGGCAGGGAGAGGCAGAGCGAGGGCCAAAGGCCTCTAACGCTGATATGTTTATTGAAATCACACAAGGAGCTGGGAGCTTTCACGTGTACTAATTCATATAATATTCAAAACAACCTCAAGAGTGATGTATTATCCTTACTGCAGCTCAGAGGCACAATGCTAGAGATCAGCAGGGTTAGGAATCCCACGCAGCTCCATTCGATTCCACACTGTATACTCTTTCCTTTTCAAAACCAAATTGCTCCCTGTTCTCGGGGTTGACTTCATGTTCCAGAAACACACTGGGTTCTGTCACTGAACACAAGAGCAGGTCAGTTGTCTTTTGTAAGTCAGCCTTCTTTGTGAGCTCCCATGATCAAAGTTCTATCTCTTGGAAAAAATGGCACCAGGTCCCTAGACAATCTCCTGGCTCGAAGGATCAGGTCTAGAAATGGCTGTGCTCTTCAGCCCTGACCCTTCCCGCTTTCCCATTGAGGAACAAACACCTGGTAGTGTTGGCTGAAGTGTGTCTGACCCTTAACCATGCACAAGTCTGAGAGTCATGGAAAAGCAACATAGAGGAAAAAATTGTCAATTATGCAAAGAACTGAGCAAAGAATTTAATTCCAGGCTCCAAGTACACAATTCTGTATCATATAAGTAAGAAGAAATAGCTTTTCTTGGTTTTCTAGTTTGGATAAAACAAAAGAGATCCACAAAAAATCACTACCTAGGAAAGTGGGTTATAGACAATGGAGTGTATATGGACTGTTGAGTCAAATATGACTCCATTCAGGCATATGGGAAGCACTGACTTTAAATAAATATAAATGTGTACGTCTATGTCAAAATGTCTCTTTTTCCTCATTTCTTCATCTGTCTATCATCTATCCTCCATCATCCTCCCTGAAACTAACTCAATGACAGCAGGTCATCTGTGTGTTTGCTATTTCCCAAACACCTACTAGAGTGCCTGGCACACGGTAAACTCAGTATCTATTCAATGAGTGCATCTATGGATTTTGAGCTGAGAAAAAACATGATCAAAATGGTCCTGTGAGCAGAGACCTGGCAGCGATACACTGGACAGAGTGAAAGAAAAATCATCAGCACCAGTAGGGCAGGAAGTCGGGGAGGCAGAGAGCTCTGTGTGGTCCGTATTTGTGATCATGAGTGTCTAATGTAGGGGGTGGTCATGGGTTGGAAAGGAACTTACAGATGTAAAAGATATTGAGAGGGAAGAAGTTTTTTGCCTACACTACTTCTTGTCTAAAAGGAAATAGGCCTGAATAGAACAGGTAGTCTCTTGTAATATTTTTTTTCTTTTTTTTGTGCTTGTTTTGCCTGTTTTCAATGGTAATACTAAGCTTATATTTTTATAAGTGTTCATGTTTTAAGAAGCTTGGGTCCCACCATTCATACTTTTCTGATGAAGCATCCACAACACTGAGGCCAATGACTTGTCCTAGGTCTCCCAACTACTTAGAACCTGGAAGAGAACTGGAGTCCAGGTTCCCTGGCTACGAGTCCTTTACTGGTCATCTTTCCTCCCCTGATCTGCTTCTGTTGTCACTCTAGAATCACAGTGTCCTTGTACCCTACCTCCTGCTCAGGGGAAGTCAAACTTCTATTTCCTCAATGGATTTTTCTTCTTAGTCACAGACAAGCCCCGTGACCCCAAAAGGGCAACACTTGCTCCACCTGCATTTCCATTCAGCTTTCACAGCACCTTTGTATCTTAACTAAAGGACAGTGAGAACTCAACAGGAATAGGACATTCAACTGGCCTCACTTCTCATGGATTATCATGAATAAAGACTGAAAGGGGCAATGCAGGGAGGAAGTAGATTGGATTTCAGCCTTTGGACCAGTGGATTCCCAATATCCACGCCCCCCTTTTATTTATTTATTTATTTATTTTTAAGATTTTATTTATTTATTTGTCAGAGAGAGAGAGAGCACAAGCAGGGGGAGCGGCAGGCAGAGGGAAAAGCAGGCTCAGGGAGCCTGATGCGTGACTTGATCCCAGGAGCTTGGAATCATGACCTGAGCAGAAGGCAGGCGCCCAACCGACTTAGCCACCCAGGCGTCCTGTCACGCCCCCCTTTTAAAAGCATCTACGGTGTGCCAGCACTGTACTAAGTCCAATCAAAAATCTAGTGGCATTGGGGCGCCTGGGTGGCTCAGTCGTTAAGCGTCTGCCTTTGGATCAGGTCATGATCCCAGGGTCCTGGGATCGAGCCCTGCTCAGCGGGAGGCCTGCTTTTCCCTCTTCCACTCCCCCAGCTTGTGTTCCCTCTCTTGTTGTCTCTCTCTGTGTCAAATAAATAAAATCTTTGCTATGGTGAGCGCTGTGAATTGTGTAAGACTGTTGAATCACAGACCTGCACCTCTGAAACAAATAATGCATTATATGTTAAAAAAAGAAGAAGAAGAAGAAGATAGCAGGAAGGAAAAAATGAAGGGAGGGAAATCGGAGGGAGAGATGAACCAGGAGAGACTATGGACTCTGAGAAACAAACTGAGGGTTCTAGAGGGGAAGGGGGGTGGGAATGGGTTAACCTGGTGATGGGTATTAAAGAGGGCACGTACTGCATGGAGCACTGGGTGTTATAAGCAAACAATGAATCATGGAACACTACATCTAAAACTAATGATGTTATGTATGGGGATTAACATAACATAATAAAAAATAAATAAATAAATAAATAAATAAATAAATAAATAAAATCTTAAAAAAAAAATCTAGTGGCATTAAATGTGCTCCCTGCCTCCTGGGAGCATAGTATAGAATTAGGAGGACCACACGAACATATGCACTAGTTCATATGATTAAAATGTTCAGTGGTGAGGTGCAGTCCTCAGATGTTACATCCCACTGAGAGAAACTTTGAAGGGTGATTGAATCACAGAGATTATTTTTTTTATTTATTTATTTATTTATTTATTTATTTATTTATTTATTTATGATTTTATTTATTTATTTGAGAGAGAGAGAATGAGAGACAGAGAGCAGGAGAGGGAGGAGGGTTAGAGGGAGAAGCAGACTCCCCGCGGAGCAGGGAGCCCGATGCGGGACTCGATCCTGGGACTCCAGGATCATGACCTGAGCCGAAGGCAGTCGCTCAACCAACTGAGCCACCCAGGTGCCCATACAGAGATTATTTTAGATGAATAAATGCATTGCTTTCCTGTACACAGGCTCTCCCACCCAGGCAGGCCCAGGGAAGGCTACCTTAGGGAGTGAAGCTAAGAAGGAGGCCTAATCTCCCTGCCTCCCCCACCCAGTCCAACCAGTAGCTCTCAGGGCTCCATTGTTCTCTCCACAAACATTAAATAGCACTCACAGAGCCTCAGGAGGTCCAAATACTGGGGTGGGTGAGCACCCAGCTGCCATTGCCGGGAACACCACATCAGTAAACAGCACCACGGCAGTCAATTTGGCTTTTTTGATGAAGACAAAACCATAGAGGAAAACCATTAGAAGAGGTAATAAAGGCCCTTCTTGTACAGTTAATAGAGAGCCTCCTGGATGGAACAAGCCCAGCTGTTGCTGCTGAAAATTTACTTCTGTTTTCAAGTTCAAATAGAGACTAAAACATTATCTTCGCGGGAATTGATTTTACGTCTTCCAAACACATATGTCACCTTAATTGTGATTTGTGTGATAGTTCAGCTGCTGAAAGCTTTCGTTTATCTCTACCTGGTTAAACAACTTTAAATAATAACAAGTCAATATATCTGTCTACTGACCAGGGTTCTTCTCACATCCCCAGAGCATACTGTTGAGGAAGAAAAAGGTCTTTAACCCTTCACAGCCCCAGCATCTGTCCCTCATTCATTTCCCCATGCTTGGTTTTAATGGGGGGATATAATCATTTAACAAATGAAATGAATAGAAATACGCAGGGCCTTCTCTGATGTACTTTCTCCTGCAGAGGCTGGTTTTTATTGTTGTTTTGTTTTTAATTTGTTTTGTTTTATTTTAGCCTCAATACATTCATTAAAAGAAAAAAGTCTGATTGTTGTCAAATTGATTTCCTTGTTCATTTTAGTTATAGAGACTGCTTTTGAACTGAGCTTGAGTAGAGAATATTAAAGATGGCAACTTGTGGGGTGCCTGGGTGGCTCAGTCGTTAAGCATCTGCCTTCGGCTCAGGTCATGATCCCAGGGTCCTGGGATCGAGCCCCACATCAGGCTCCCCGCTCCAAGGGAAGCCTGCTTCTTCCTCTCCCACTCCCCCTGCTTGTGTTCCCTCTCTCACTGTGTCTCTCTCTGTCAAATAAATAAATAAAATCTTTAAAAAAAAAAAAAAAAAAGATGGCAACTTGTTTTGGAAGACCCACATAAGCAAAAAAAATCCATAGACTCACCATAGCATTTCTTATAAGACATACTTATAAGAACTCAAGCCTAGATTTCTTTGGAGATTAGAACATTTCGGTGATAATGGTGGTAATGGGGTAAAGTTTGGGGGTTTTCTTTGTTTTTTCGATGAGCTAAATCACTTATCAGCCAGTAGGAAAGCAAGAAAGGAATAGGCCAGGAACCCGAAAGTGCATCTAGCCAGGGCCCTGTCCTGACTCCAAGGCAGAATGTAGCTAGCCAGCAATAGGCTGTCCCTCTTTGCAAGGGTCAGCAGGCTCTCCTCTGTTCAGTGGTGTCAAGGGCCAGTAATGCAGACGGGGTTGGGGTCTGTATTTCCCCAGGCTGTCCCGACATTTCACCAGGTGACAAGGAGAGGGCACTGCCTGAATCCCCAGCTCTCTCTGTAGCTAGAATCCTCAGCTTCTTCCCCTCCGGCTGGTCTTGCTTCTGTATCACAGGCAAGTAAGGAGTGTTATGTGGAAAGGAGGTGATGAGATTTCACCTGCATCCAGCCTGCTGGGTGAAACCTGCCTTTGTTAGCATAGCACAAGAGGGAACAGGGAGGACCAGCACGCAGTTTCTGCTGGGGGAGAAAGAAATGTAAGTCAAACAAAACACACCATCCTTACGTAGACTGCCATGGGTATGGCAGCCTGAGGGAGGCTATAAGTATCAGTGGGTGAGTTTAGTGTTAATTCATATGTTGAAGATTCTTTTTAAATTTTCACAAACTCTATTTTAGAGGTTTTGATTTCTTTGTTTTTCTGTCGATAGAATTCTAATCCAGACCTCCATTTAAAATGCATCTTCCCTGCCATGTCCTCGCTCTCTTTTCTCCCTCCCACTTCTCCCAAAAAGCCCTATGGACAGAGAGTAAGTACTAATATTAATAATAATACTACCCCTTATAACTGACAGATTGCTTATAAACAGTGAGCTGTGAAGATGGGAAGTTATCAGTAATTGCTAATTAAGAAAAGTCTTCTCTTGGGTTTGTGTTCATCTGATAAAGAACATTTCCTGACTTTTTCCTGCTTGTTCTCCCTTTGTTTTCCTTCAGGGCATGGACTATGTATTAATTATCTGTGTATCCTCAGCTGTGAATGACTGACTGACTGAATGAATGAATCTATTTATTAATTTTTTATTCCATAGCTTGCTTCACGGAGTGCATGAACTTCCTCCTTTAATGTGGATATTAAAGTGACATCCCTATCAAGACTTTCTGGATGCCATCACGAAAGTGACTGTGTACTTCCCCCTGTCTTGTGGCACCCTGTGTCTAATGTACTCATTCTGTCTGTACGTACTGTTCATAGTCTATATGTGTGTTTGCATAGACAACATTACAAGAATACCAGCCACCCACTCCCACCTTTCCCAACACCCTATTAAATCAACTCTTGTCTTTTTTTTGTGTTTTCTATTTCTCTCCAGTTCCTGTCCTCATGCATGGGTGTTCTTAACAGAGATGTAAGCATAGCAAAGATAGAATTCTGTATTACAGTTAACTAAGATGCTAGTGGATGTCTTCTCCAGATGGTTCGTTTGGTCGGGGTGGTGTAGTGGTGAGTTAGACAGTACTTTGCTTGGTATAGAACGGCCACGAAATAAATATGTGTCAGTTGAATTAAATTAAAGGAACAAAAGTGCTGCTCACCTTCTGGATAGGAGCAGAATATTCTTACATGGAATCTAAGGCTGGAGCCAGAGGAACCTCAGTAAATGTCTCCTTCAGTTTTCCGATCTAAACAAACTGCCTAACTCACTAAACTTTCTAAATTCTTTACAACTGGCTCCAAGGGAAAGGCAAGAAGGAGGAGCCGTCAGCGAGAAGAGGTGCGCAAATTCCCACTGTTCTGCAGAGCTGAGGAAGGACCCGGCAGGGGGCAATGGAAACACTTGACACGCAGGACAACTCCAATATGATTCAGTACTTACCTTGCAGATGAAGAAACTAAAATCCAAAGAAAAAAAATTGCCTAATAGCACAAAGCTAGGCAAAAACTGATATCTTGAGCCCACGCTTTCGAGCCCGGGGGCTCTTTCACCTAGGCTGGGCAGGCCTTCTACAGAGCCCTGGCCAGGGAGCGAAACCCTTCTTCTTCCTCTGGAGGGATTCTCAGCTCCTCCTTGTCTACAGCACGCCTTCCAAGGATCTCTTGAGATCCAGTAGATTGTGCCCCGGACCAAAGGCCCTCACTGCAGTGGGAAGTGAGAAGGGAAAAAGTCTCCTTGGGGCCGGGAGGCCTGCTTAGTTCTTTGTTACTTATACTATAGAATCCCTTTCACAGTTTTGCTCTGGGGAAGTCAGCAGTGAAATGCATGCTCCTGGTGGAGGGCGCAGGTAGCTGCAGAGCCCCCCCTTCACCCCGGAAAGTGCTCCACTTCTTCCTTCGTGCACAGGGGGGCACTAGTAATACACCAGCGCAGCCCCAGAACCTCAAGCTCTGCAGCTGCTGGGGAAGGACTTAATTACACTCACTTCCCAGTGAGCATAGCTCGCTCTTCAGCGAGCCAGTTCTGCATTGCAGACCTGCTGTCTATGCTAGTTCAAATGTCACCTCCTTTAGGAAACCTGGCCTTCTCTGGTTAACCCCACTTCCCCGGGGTCACGCCTAATCCTCCTGTTTCCCCAGCCTCGCGGTCAGTTGGCCTTTTACCTTCACATCAAACATGCTGCTTTTTAAAGTATCCCTAGATATTTCTCTTTGTCTTCTTTTATTTAAGCTCCCTTTGTGCAAAGGCCATGTTTCCTCCTGTTGGTCCCAATAGAGAGCTGTGTCCATGGCGGGGCAGTTGGTAAACGTGGTGTGAGGGAAGCATAATCCTGACACCCTCCATTGCCCTGTGACCTCAGGCAAGTCCTTTTACCTCACTGAGCCTCAGTTTCTTTGTCTGTGGAATTAAGAATAATCATGGTATCTCAGGGCTGTTTGAGAATTACTGAGTGAAAAGTATGTGTGAGTGCTTTGCAGGGGGCCTGAGCACAGAAGGTGCTTTATAACTGCTCCCTAGATCCATATAATGCCAGAAGGATACCCTCACTCTGCACTGAAGAATGTGTGTAGTTTCTGTGCCATTTATTTATAGCCAGCCCTATGCAGGGCACCAGATAAGCTCCCCGAAGAAGACACAGTTCCTGCTCTCAAGGAGCCCAATGGGGGCAATTGGAACAAGAGCAACTAAATGTAAAGTCATCTTGCTAGGGTCAGGATGCTAGGAGAAGCCGAGAGAGGGATGTGTCTGTACCCACCTGGAAGACAGCCCAGGAGTGCAGAAGAGAATTTTCACTACCCCTTTTCCCCAGAACTAAGGCAACTAAAATGGGAATAAGGAATGTGTGGACATCACTCTTCTGTTGTTTTCCAACCCCACCCCTCAGGGCCCCTAGAATGCTGCTGACACTAGAGTAAGACAAAGAAATCCAGGGTGGACTTCTTGTCCTGCCCCTACCCCTAAACAGTGTCTCCCTGAGGCACTCTCTTACCTTTGTAACACGAGACAAAGAAAAAATTTCAATAAGATACACTCCTAATATGCAAAGCAGTGATTGAAAAGAAATGCTTGCTAGTTTCCTTTCCCTTCTCTGAGGAGGACCAAAGTTCACAGCTCTAGCGTCATCTTAGATTTCCCCTTCTTTAGTGCCCCGAGTCTCAATGTCCCTCCACTCTCTTCTAAGAGCCTCACATGCACTCTGAGCAAAAGTTTTTACACCAACCCTGAGAACTGGAGCACAGAAAGGCAGCAGGATTCGTTCATGGAAGATAACACTGAGGTCAGTGAAAGACCAGTATGTTTGCTCTTTTGGGGTTTATTTGCATTTAAGACAAATGAGCTCTGCTAACCTTAAGACTCTCTAAGGGGTAGCATGTATTCAGGGATCAGGTCGAGTTAGAAGTTTCCATCACTTTGGATCAAAGTCCTAGACTGCCCGACTCTCCACTATTGTTCCTCTGTCAGAAGAAAGTGGACCACTTATTTGGATCCTCATGTCTAAAAGGTAGCTTGTCTCCTCTTTATGTTGAATCGCAGGCATCTTTAATCCATTTGTGGAAAAATGCTTCTTTGCTCTGACCTCTTGTCTTCAGAGAACATTCCTGTTGTGCTTAATTTTGAAGAGAAAACAGCATTCAGTTAGACTCTAACTTGATATGAGTGACCCCTAATGATTTCTTTTGACCGGAATGAACTTTTTAGTTTATTGAACTTTGTGCAAACCCACCCTTCTTTTTATGTGACCCCTTGTAGACCATCCCACTCCGCCTCCCCAAATTTAGGAAATATACTCTTCCTGCAGAAAATGTCTCTATTTATTTTGAGCTAGTTTCATTGACCTTTGGTTGACCTTGGTGAACTAGAAATGAATCTATTGATCTCTGTCTGACCCCATTCCTCAGGAGCCACATACTCTTTGTGCTTCTGGTATTACTGAAGAACGAGAGCATGACATAACAAGTTTGCAGTTTTATTCCATTAGCCATTCATAGCCATCATGAACTCTTTTAATTCCAAAGTGAAAACTGTCGCCTAAAATTCAACTGAGCAGTGGGGAATTGAGAGTGTCAAAGATCTGCCATCTTCCTCGTACTAGTCTTCTCCCTGGTATTTCCCATGGAACAGAATCATCTCAGACTAGCCTCTCCCTGATGTGTACTTCCTATTGTGATTTGACTCAACTTCTTTTCAGCTTCCTCCATATAAATCAGTTCTCCTGGTCTTGGCTTACCTGCTCTCTGTGAGTCTTGCTTTTTCCCTCTGAAATTGTGGCCATAGGATGCTGGTAAAAAATGGATGACATTTCCTATTTATACTAATCTGTGGTAGGTTGTGGTCAGTTCCCTAGAAGATATTCACATTCCAACCTCTGAAGTCTGTGAATTTACCCTTGTATAGAAAAAAAAAGGGGGGGGGGTCTTTACAGATGTGATTAAACAGTTAAGGATCTTGAGATGAGGAGATTATCTTAAATTATCCAGTGGGCCCTAAATGCCATCACATGTACCCTTATAAGAGAGAGGTAGGGGGATATTTGACACCCAAAGAAGGTAATGTGAAGACAGCAGAGGGAAATTTGAAGATTCTGCCCTTGGAGGTTGGAGTTATGGAGCCCTAAGCCAAGGAATACTGACATCCCCAAGCTGGAAGAAGCAAGGAATGGATTCTCACCTCTAGTTGCTAGAAGGAGTATGGACCTGCCAACACCTTGATTTCAGCTCAGGGGTACTGATCTCTGACTTCTGGCCTTCAGAATTGTAAGAGAATAAATATGTGTTGTTTAAAATGGCCAGGTTTGTGACAATTTGTTATAGCAACCATAGGAAATACATATACCATCTATGACTTCTTTTTGGACAATTGGACCTGTTTCCCAATACTAATTGCCTTTTTAGTCTCACCGCATTCCCAAATGATACAGCACATTTACACCACCACCACTACCATATTGTGGTCCTCTGAGCCTAGGATGTTATCCTAGGTATTTTTTCAAATGAAGTCAGAGATTTCTAATCCAGATTAGACTGAACTACAGGAAGCCACCTTCCACTTCAAACACATAAATACATTGCAAAATATATATTTTGAAAGAAATAAAAATATGTAGCCAAGCATGAAAATCAAAAAGGAACTAACTGCATTTTCCAGAAGAAAGATGGAACACATGGTAGAAGGAAGCTGCTGAGATGAGAGGATCTGTGAAGGAAAATGGGCAGAATATATACCATTGGGGTCTTAATGTCTGTGTAGGATGGACATCAGCTTCCAGCCCTGCGTGTTCAGGGCAGCTGAAAATATGCTCCCTGGATAAAGCCAGGAGGCTGGAAAATGTGCCTACTTAGAAAAACTTCACTTCCTGGCCTGAAGAAAGCAAGGAAGTAATACCTCCTTCTAGACCACGGGGGGAAAATGATTCAACTGCAAGAAATCAGAGACTCAAGTCTGAACTCTACTAGGGTGTCAGAGTCCAATTTTTATATGAAATAAAATTGGTCTGGTACCACAAAGTCAGCAACAATTTGACAGAGGCAACTAGGAAACCATCTATTATGGATGCTTCCATAGTCCACAGAATTCACAGAACTCCCACAGAAGAAAATGTTTGAAATAATGAGCTCATAATTCAAAATTTAAAATACATATGGAAATATGTATCCAATATCATAATATTTAAAGTAAAAAATATAATGAATGGGAGACATCTAAAATTCCTAAAGTATGAAGACATTGTAAGCACACACAAAAGAAAGAAAGTGGTTTAAATAAATAAGTGTAAATATGAATGTATGTTTGAGTATTAATGGTAAAGGACAATTAAGTCATTGTATTTACTCATCTGTTTATTCAACAGATCTTACTGAATACCAACTATGAGCCAAGTAGTCTTTTAAATGCTGTGATGTAATGATGAATAAAACATTATCCCAACCTTTGTGGACCTCATTTTCTAATGGGAAAGACAGAAAATATTTAAGTAAATATGTAATAACTTGTCAGTTAGTGATAACTACTATGAGGAAACATAAAATAGCCTAAAGGAGATAGAGCAAGCAGAGATGTGAATGTTGTGAAGGAGCAAGCCACAAAGGTATTAGAAAAGAGCACTCCAGACAGCTGAAATAGCAGGTACAAAGGTCCTGAGGTAAGCACATGGTTGGGTGTTGGAGAAATAGCACAGAAATCAAGCTAGATCTGTGTGAGTAAGATAGAGAGGTAGCAGATGAAATCACAGAGATAGCCAGAGGCCTGGTTATGTAAGATCTTGTAAATGTAATAAAAACTTTTTATTTATTTATTTTTTGCCTAAGCAGGTTGAGAAATCACGGAAGTTTGTGAACTAGGAATGACATGGTCTGATTCACATTTTTTAAAATTATGTTATGTTAGTCACCATATAGTACTTCATTAGTTTTTGATGTAGTGAACAATGATTCTTTCTTTGCATGTAACACCCAGTGCTCATTGCCATACATGCCCTTGTTAATACCCATCACTGGGCTGACCTGTCCCCCACATTTTTAAAGTAACATTTTTGGTTGCTATGTGAAGATTAGATTATAAGAAAGGAAGAGAGGAAGAAGGAAGGCCTGTTGGAAAACTATTGCAGTCATCCTGGCTAGACATGTAAGTGGCTTCTCCTAGGTGCTATCTGTGAAGATCACGAGAAACACTGGATCTAGGATTCATGTTTAAGAAAAGTCTGATAGCACTTGCTGATGTGTTGGTATGCCAGAGAAAGAATAATCAAGAAATCAAGGATGCCTCCAATTGTCCTTTCTGAACAACTGGAAGATGGGTGATATGGCATTTGTGTGTGTGTGTGTGTGTGTGTGTGTGCGCGTGCGCGTGCGCATTTCCTTGTGCATGCATGATGCATCTGAGGTTTCTCTTGGACATCCAGATGTCGAATCACTGAATATATGAGTCTAGAGCTTCAGGGGAAATTGGAGCTGGAGACACAAATTTGGCAGCCATCGGGATATAGATGAGATTTAAAGCCAGAGTCTGAAAAAAAGTCGCTAGGAAGAAATTATAGCTAGAGAAGAAAAGAGGTCTGAAATCCAACCTTTAGAGATGGAGAACAAGTGTATAATCAAGTAAAGGAGAGTGGGAATGAGCTGCCACTGAGGTTGGAAGGGAACAGAGAGGGAGAGAAACCAAATAAAAATGTATTTCAAGGAAGCAGTGATCAACTGGGTCAAATGCTGCCAAAAGGTGTAACAAGATTAACATAGAGGCTGGACTGATATATTTGGTTGGTGGCCGGGGGGGGGGAGTTAAGAGGAAGAGTACAGAAGTGCAGTTTTAATGAGTGAAGCAGTAAGGAAAAATCCTGGTGTATGTTAAAGAAATAATAGCTGAAGAGGAAGCCAAGACAACAGACTTCAGTGAGTTTTGCCACATCTTTATGAAAAATAAGTAGTAGCTGTTGAAGGCAGTGAGGAGAAGGGACAGATTTTTGAAGGTGGGAAATATTGGCGTGTCTGTAGTCTCATGAGGACTCAGGGAGAGCCGGGGAGATAATGCAGGCGGCAATGGGAATTGTTGCAAGACCAAGGGGGCAAATAAGGGACAGATTTTACTGTTCAAGGAAAGATGCCTCCAAATAGAAAGAGGGGTATCTTATTTGTTGGGAGAGGAGAAAAATTAGAATGTGTGTATACAGAGGAAAGCTCATCTCCTAGTCAAGAGTCCTTAGAAGAGAGGAACTGCTGATGCTTCATTTGGGTAGTGCTGGTGCAGGGTAGCACGGATGAGGAGAAAGGAAGTGCAATGATAAGAGACCTCAAAAGCAAAACAAAAGGATGCTTTATCATACCAGCTACCACCTCACAGTGATCCCAGCAGGGAGGAGGCAAAGCAGGTCAATTAGCAGTTGCTGTTGCTCGACATGTGGGCTTTCTCTAGATGGTTTACATGGAAGAACTATGCCTTGGGACAGTCCGTGGGAGAGAGAAAAAAGGGGGTTTTATTTTCCCAGCTGCACTTCATCCCCTGCTTTCCATTAGTTAAAGAGTTCTGTGTGGTGTAAAGCCTCCTGTACCTCTGGGTTGTATCATCTGACCCCCTTTGGCAGCTACTTGGGTTATGGGATCCTATGCCATGCAGTGTGGTGTTTCATCCAAGTTTGGAAGTGTTACTACTAGCTATGAACTATAGAAAACAAACAAACAAACAAACAGCTGTGTGGCCAGGGAGCAGGGCTTGGTAGGAGGTAGGAGGGCAGTAGTAGAGGCAGGAAGGGTGCCTACCCATTATATTCCTCTTCTTCCCGAAAATATAGGACCTCTACTGTACGTACATGTGTACGTGTGTGTTGGGAGAAAATGACACCTTCACGCTTTCCCCAAAGAACAGGGAGTTGGAGCAGGAGTCTAACTGCTCACAGAGTCTCATTCAAATTATATATATATTCAAATTCAAATTATATATCTATAAACACAAACTGTGAGCTCTTGCAACACTTAAGCAAAGAGGGTTAATGATATAAAGAACAGTGCTGATGCTGCAGGACCTGGCCCTAAGCCTGCAGTTGATGTCTATCATCTCTCTCCTCTGCCAGCAATTCTACATGTCTTTCACTCTTGGAAAACAGTTAGGTTGGTCAGGGTTACATGTCTGGTAGGGTGATCCAGACACTGATCCCCACAGGTATCTCAACCAACCGTTTCCTTATACTTTTTGATTTGTGGTTGCTATAATCACTCCTTGGCAGTTATTATCAAGTCTGAAAGTTCTAAGAGACTCCCTAGTGAAGTAACTGCTCATTTAACTTATCATGTATTACCAGTTCTAGCTCCTCATGACAAACAAGACCTATTAATTCCACCAGTTACATTAGCTCCTTTCTTTGCCTGTTTATCCACTCACATGAGAAGCCCAAATTAACAAGGTGAGAGTTGCAGCTTCTAGTTCAGTGGAACATTTAATGTATCCCCTGGCAGCCTTCTCCACACCCTGTGAGCTGGGATTTCCACCTCAGCAAAGCTCAAGGTTGATGAAACAGAAAGCTGAAACTCCGTGACTGAGCTGCTAGGTGTGACAGTGAGACTAACCATTTCTAGTTCCAATCTTATTTCCTATACCCACGCATTCTAGGTTTTGGAAATGCAGAACCATATACTGGTAGTTGGTTGAACACATGTGCCAAGTCCTGGAGGCATAAGCCACGCTGCTGGACCTCAGCTGAGACTTCAGTGGGCAGCTGCTTCACTGTTAGTTCAGGCTGGTTGCTCTCCTTTGCTGTTAAAGTGTCCTTCAGTGTGAGGCACTGTGATATGGTAGCATGTGTCCTAATGAGGTATTCTGTAAGCCTTGGATGGTTGTGATGGTAAAGGCACACGTACATATCTATATTTATTCTCATAAAAGCAAACTTATGCTCCTTCATGATAGAAACACTCCAATGGAATAGATTCTGCCAAATGGCTGATAGGTACCCCAAGGAGTAATGTCACATGTCCATTTCTGCTGCTATCAGTGGCATTAGCCAGAAAGGTCTTGGTGAAGACAAGCCTAGATTGCTGGATGCATTCAGAGCCTCATCTCTGCCGCCATAGCACACTGGCCATGTATCAGGTAGCTGAGAAGAGAAGCTGACTGACATCTGCTAAAGAAGTCACCTTCTTCAGCTGGTTGTCGAGCAGCTACTCCACAAGGCATATGCTCTACGGGGCACTGACATGAGACAAAAAGACCTCCACACTTTGTCCTACCCTCAGAGATCCATCCACATAATTCTTCCCCAGATCTCCTCATCTGTATTCTCCTGGTCTTATTCCTTTCAAACCACTGGTGAATCAGTCAAGCCATTTTATCAGAAGTCAGTCTATATCTTTTCTTCTCACACTCTACAAGATGGATGATTAACTTTATCCTAAAAGGATTTGCTTTTACTACTGTCCATCACCCCTTTGAGACCATGAGGCAGTAGTTCATGTCCTTTTAGTGCTAACATTTTGTGCTGACACATCTGGGAATCAGGTCAAATTTCTTTCCTCTTCAGTCAATTGGTCAAAGGAAACTGCTTACCTCAAAATGAAGTTTTAAGTATAGGCTGAAGGAAAGGAGGATAGCAAATGCAGACAACATCTGTTCACATAACATATTTGTACCTCCTGGATCTGTTTGAGCTTATTCTCAAACGTGCCACTTCCATTCCGTGATGGATTTCTGATCAGCCTGCCCAGCTTAATAGTTTAGTGGGTGTGACAGATTGTGTTATTGTTAAGGAATCACTCTCCAACTCCACCTCCATACATCCCAATTCCATTGAAGTATTACCTGGTTGTGTGACTTTCTTTGACCTCCGAGTGGGCAGAATATACTTTCCTGCCCCTTGCATTTAGATTAGTTTTGTGACTTTCTTTGGCCAGTGGAATGCTAACAGATGTAACTCAAGAAGATCTTGAAATGTGCCTCTATGTTTGCGCTTACTCCTCTAACATTGTAGGTTAGAGTCATCCCTTTTCTACAATCAGGTGCCCAGTATCTAGTATGCCCCAGTATCTCACTAGAAGCTGTTTTTCAGATTGAAAATAGTTCTCTGATAGAGAAGTCATGGCTTTGTACCCAAAATTTGGTTGTCTTCTCTATGACTTCCATTGAAGTTCAGCAAAATTTCATATAGCATCCTTATCCACTATGGGTCTTCTAGCACCTGAGTTATATGGCCCAAGGGGAAGAACAGCATGTACTACAGTCTGAAAACTACTGAAACACCTTTTATGACAGTCTATGAATGACTCAGGAAATACTCTGAAGCAATATTCCCAAATGAAGTATATTTTACTTCTAAAATCCAAAGAGAACAACCAAGTGTTATGCCTCTTGTTTGGTTGAAGGAGGTATGAAATGCAGCAATTTATATTTTACAATGTGACAGCATGTCCCAGACCACAAGATAGCTAAGATATTCATTGATATGCCATGCTTCTGAGTTTCTTCAATTATTTGATTTCTTTTTTCTATGACTGGCGCATGCATTTGTGTGTATACATATACATACATATGCATATATAAATAGACAAATAAAAACATATATATGTAGATGGGTATATATGTGTGTGTGTGTTACACACACATGTCTTATTCAGGCATTTAGAGTGGTGCTACTCAAAATATGATCCTCAAACCCAAAAGATAAATTACCAATCCAGAAGATGACTTAATAAGTCCAGAAACTGAGAGTGATTGGACAATTTTATATATCATTCTGACAGACATTTCTACAACATCCAAGCTTTTGGTTCCGTATTTTACAAAACTACTGGTTTATGAATAATTAGAAGTTAAAATAAAGCAAAACAAAAAGACAACAAAACTTTTTAAACTGACATTTGCCACAGATCATATGAGAAGCATGTCTCTAAGGTCTTCCATGTGACTCCCTGCTCATCAGCTTGATGATTCACAGAATGTCAGGACAATGAAGGTTTCTGTGAGCTGACTATATTACTGCATAAAACATACTATTTAACAAAAGCAGGTCAGTAAGGTATACTGCTTTCCTTGTTATGTAAAAGCTAACTGCTTTTGATCCTTTTCATTATCAAAAATTAAGACAGCAGACAATAGCATTTTCTAAATTATTACCCACATACCAAGTGGCAGAAACTGTGTTAATCTTCTCAATAAAGATGACACTTGAGACAGCTGGGATTTGACTACCATCTCATTAAGTTCTCTTTTATTCTACAACCATCTGCCACAATCCATTTTTCAGGGTCACACAGATAAAAAGGTATGATAGTGACTATCCCCCTTGCATATTTTTATGTCTTCAGTTGTGATAGGGATATATCTATTTTCTCAAGGAATGCAATATTTCTTCTTGGCAATAGGGTGAGGAGGAATGATGGGGAAACCATTTCAGAAGTTTCCACTTAATAGTACATACCATAATACCCACAGATCAGGAAACCAAAGCAAAGGGTCTGCTAGATGCTAAAAATATCTATTCCCAATTATTCATTTGGGATTCAAGAAAATAACCACAGGATGAATCTGCTGACTTAGTGAAACCACAATTAAGATAATCTCAGGCCAAAATCTATTTATCAACTGACTTCCAGGATCCCTCAACCTAATTATAGGGTCCCTGTTGTTGTTTTTCTCCATTCCAGATATAAGTGTTAAGTTCACAGACTCAATAACTAACAATTCTAGAAATACTTTTTTCCCCACTGCATAAAGAGGACTTTCCTTAAAGATTTTTGGGGAAAGAATGAATTGGAGAAATATTTACTGAAAGTACTTACAACAGAGTAGCAGGGCTGTTCCTGATGTGGACATAACCTTGTCTTTAATCAGTGAGTTCTGATTCTGAGAACCAGCTTAGATCTGATAAGGAGGCAAGGGTGATGATTTACTATTGTGGCAGTTAACATCAATCTGCTACTTGCTATCTCTCTGGAGTAATACCCTAGTCTTCTATCCTCCTGTATTACCCTTAAAAATACCATTCTCTATTAGCTACCTCCCTATATTGTGGGTTAAGGCAGGCTTACTGCCTATTGCAGCAATTACATTTACTTTGCTTATGATGGTTATGTGCTTCCATGAGGCTTTTGTCATTTCATGTTCCCATTATTGATGTTGATAGGAAAAATGCCAGTTCAAAGGTAGCAACACTCACAATCTACCATAACCTTCAGAAGATAGCTGTGACTTCTCTTCTCAGCAATGTGCATGCACCCATCACCAATGCATTCCTTATTGCCCTAGTGAAGTATCTGTCTTCTCGACCCTCCAGGGAAATGTAGTCAGATGGTAGGATCTATGGCCACACATAACAAAATTCACGGCAACATCCCATCTCCCTGTGTCCTTATCTCTTCTTTAAAACTGACATATCTACATACTTCTGTGCAGGTCATTATCGAGTCCAGGTTTCACAAAGCTAATCCAGCCAATTACTGTAGGTTTTATTCCAGAAGTCTTTGCCAAAATATTGACTCCTGAATTGTAGGAGAATAGCCCCAGTTTAGTGAATTTTTTACTATACTGCTTGATAGTTTATCAACCTTGTTCTAATACCTCCAAGATCTACTACTTCCCTGTGTGTTCCTCAGGTTACTGCCATACACATTGCCAGATCCTGAAATCCTTTTGGTATGTAGATTACAACTTCCTGGAGAAAAGTTTGTCTCCCCCTATTTCTTTAGTATGTGCTTTTATTATCAATCTGGAGAACACAATGAGGAGGGATCTTGTGGAAAGTAAAAGCATCCAGTGAAGCTTATTCTTTATACAAGATAATCACATGGTTTCCCAGTAAAGGGAGGATATGTTTTTGTCAGGAGAAAGGGAATTGTTTTCCTCTTAAGAATTTTCCTGTCAAGAATGTTCAGGAAAACTTGAAAATTCAATATTTTTAGGTTTATGTGTAAATATGACCTTATCTGACATCTCTAGATCCCATCTCTCATTGTCATGACACTGAGGTTTACATTGATAGCGGAAGGCTTCCGTGGCTGCATGTTTAGTCTTCTTTGCAACTTTGTTACTTAACATTCAGATTTGGGGTCTGATTTTCAACTTAGTCTACTCTGAGACTTCAGAACATAAGAGTCTCCTTTAAAGCCACCAAAGAAGCTCTCTAGTTTTAGGAGGTGAGATACTGTCCGTCAGCCTGTTATTTTTCCGAAGTCTCTAGTGACATCACAATCACCCACCTACTCCACAAGACTTGCAATGCTCATGGTTCCCATTATATGTGACCTTGAAACATGCCCTTCCAATGCTTTGAGTTCTAACTACATTTTATCCCAATCAACAGCTATAAAAGCTTAGATCAATTGCAAATCTACTCCATGCCAGAGTGTATCATCCCAGTAACTACCAGCAATAAAGGCTATATTGCTTCTAGACAGGTAGACATTCCAACTCAGAAACAATCTGAAGGGCATGCTCTGCAGATTTCACTTGCAGTTTCAATTGCCTTTGCCTGGTACTCCTAGACAACAGAACCTGAATTAAGCATTAAACTGTTGACTTTCTATTTAAGTGTTGCAAACCCAGGTCAGCGAGGGTATGGTAAAAGAAAGTGAAATGAGGAGAGATGCAAAGCAATGCAAATAATACTTTACTGAGCTGGCTTCCATTTTGCAATGAGGCAAGAGAAAGAGACAGCCCGTTATTTAACAGGTGAATTGGCTCAGCACATGGCACTTCTTGGTTTGCTTATACGGGAAAATTCAGGGGAGTAGCCCTAAGGAAAGAAGAAAGGGAACTGAAACTTGCTGGGAGGTCCATGGCTCTTGCTGCACAATCCAAATCCAACTTAGTCCCAGCTTCATTTATGAGCCACCTGCTAACAGTTGTCGCCTCTGCCTGAAATATCCTTGGAGACAACCCTGGATCCTTCGGCTGAGACTGAAGCTCATCCTACACCCCCTTGCTTTCCCCAGGGGGACTTAACGTTATTCTTCATTTCCCCTCTGCAACTCAAAGACAAGAGCCTTATAAGACAACACCGAGGCAGAGGGCAGAAGCAAAGAGCTTTTTTTTATTTTCCATTTAGAGCTGAAATCATGTTATATCAGGCCACCATTATCATGAAGTTTTATATGTATAGTTATACATTTATCGCAAGTTTAAAAGATATGAAGACTGAGTTTCTTGACCACAATGCAATATTATCAACAAATATACATTCTCAATTACCTCTCACCATATATTTGGCAACGTAAAACATATTTCTATGTAACTCATGAATTAAAAAAATAAATCACAGTAGGCTTATAAAATATCTAGAAATGAGAGACAAAGAAAGTGTTATATATCCAAATTGCAGGTTGCAGCAAAAGTAGTAATTGGAGGAAACTTTATAGCTTTAAATGCAATTTTATAGCTTTAAACACACAAATTTAAAAAATGAGAAAATCTGAAACGGGTTATTCATTGATGAGTTGTAAAATCAATCACAAATCTGCACTAAGAAAAATAAGACACAGACCAAATTAAGGAAATAATAAAAATAAAAGCAAACATGATTGATATAGAAAAAAACCTAGATGAGTCTACAGAGATTTTCAACAAAACCAAAAGCTGATTATATAAATTATAATAAAACAACATAAAACTTATTGCAAAGCTTCAAAAAAGAGGGACAGTAGAAATAGAAAATTCTGAGCTCCTAATACATTGCCTCAGCCTTAGTTAAAATTTGAAAAAATCATAGGCTGCTAGTTTCAATGTTAAATAATGAGAAATTTCAAGTAGAGTGATTGTAGATACAACTGCTTTTTAGCCAGCTTGTGTATAATTTTATTTTATTTTGCCATAAAATTGCTTTTTTGGCTAGTTTATAAGAAATTCTCCTAAGAGATTCTCACCGAAATGGTTCATCTTTGTAACTTCAAGTTTATGATCAGTACAATATTTGTTTGTTGTCAGTTATAAGAAATTTTATTGACTCACTTGGTGTTTGTTATGAAGGTTGAATTTACTCATAAATCTTGCGAAGCATGTATACTGATTAAGAATTAAACTTAAATGTGTAGGTTTTCTTGGACTTAGAAAAAGTCATTTGCATGTTATTTCTTCTTACACATATCTAAGTAAAAATAAATGTCAATTAATTATTAACATTAATTTTAAACATTAAGATTAATTTTTACATTAATCTTAAACATTTGAACATTAACATTATTATTTTTTTAAGATTTTTATTTATTTATTTGACAGAGGAAGAGAGCACAAGCAGGGGGAGCAGCAGAGGCAGAGGGAGAAGCAGACTCCCCACTGAGCAGGGAGTCTGATGCGGGGCTCTATCTCAGGACCCTGGGATCGAGCCCCACATCGGGTTCCCTGCTCCGCGGGAAGCCTGCTTCTCCCTCTCCCACTCCCCCTGCTTGTGTTCCCTCTCTCGCTGTGTCTCTCTCTCTCTGTCAAATAAATAAATAAAATCTTAAAAAAATAAAAATAAAAAAATAAAATAGTATATGCAAATATGGATCTTCCAAGACAACATAGTTGGGAAAAGGTGACATACTTACAGGTACAGTTAGGACAATACTATGAACAACTATTTCCACCATTAAAAAAAAAAGAAAAATATGAAACATATAGAAATAATAAAAAATTGACTCCAGAAGAAGTAAAAACTCTGAATATACCAAAAATCATGAGGGAGTTGGGTCAATAGTCTAAATTTTCTCCCTAGAAAGGCATCGTTGTAGATAATTTTATAGATTTCACCAAATCCTCAAGAAAGAAGTAGATAATCCATGTCTTTTAAAAAATCATTTTAAGAAATCCCTGTCTTAGCCAAATCATTTTAAATATTAGTATAATATTGACCAAAACTTAAACAGTGGCCATATGATAATTATAAGCTTATATAAGTTATAAACGTAGAAGTAATATTCTTAAAATGTTGAAAACAAAGTGCATAAAGATACATCATGACTAAGTAATATTTATCCCATGTATGCAAAGATATTCAACATAAAACAAGCTAGTAATATACCACATTAATAAAAGAAGGAAAATACTGCAGACATCTAAATAGGTCTCTGAGAATAATATGCAATTTAATGCTCAGTTATGATTAAAACAAGCTCTTAGCAAAGTAGAATCAAAGGACATATCCATGACTTGATTAGAAATTCCTTATTAACACTATCAAAACTAATCTCTGCAGCTATATACTCAAACCCATTACCTTTCACTTGCTCAAGGACATATCACTTCTACAATTCCCTTTGTCTCCAACATCATTTATTTTTCTCTTGCTATTGGATATTTTCCATCCCAGCATAGAAACATGCTATTTGTTCCATTTCTGTGTCTCTCTGTTTCTCTTTTTGTTTCCCTCTGTAACTGTCTCACACAAGTGTGCTCTCTCTCTGTGTCTCTTCTCCTCCTCCTCCTTCAGACTATAGGCTCAGTTTTCTGCTCTCCTTTACAACAAAACTCAGAAGAATTATCTATACTCATGACGTCAGATTTCTCTCTCCATTTTCTCTCTAAATCTCTCAAAGAATGTTTGTCCCTGTTGAAAATGAACTCATCAAGGTTACTGATGACCTCCATATTGCTACATTTAATGGTTATTTATTTGATCCATCATATTTCACTTGTCTATACAGCATTTGACACTACTAACCACTCTCTTCCTTGTCACACCTTCTTCATTTAGTTTCTGGGATACCATAGTGTTGGTTTTCCCCCTAACTAGCTGTTCTTTTTCCCTCACCTTTCCTGGTTCCTCCTCTTCTCTACAATCTCCAAACTTTAGAATGCTCCAGGCCTCAGTCCTCAGTTTTAATGATTTCATCTAGTCCCTTGACTTTAAATATTTTCTATTTGCCAATGTCTCCAGCCAGAACACTCTTATAAACTTCAGATTGAATATCAAATTCTTATGTCAACATCTCTTCTTGGATGTCTAATCCACATCTCAAGCTTTCCTAGTCTGAAGTTAGAGTCCTGTCTCCCCCCTAACCTATTTAACCTCTGTCTTTCCCTTCCCAGTTGAGAGGACATTTGTCTTTCTGGTTGTTTAGGCTGCAAACTTTAGAATCTTTCTTGATGGATTGCTTTCTCTGAAAAATCACATTCAATCCAACAGAAAACCCAAGATTCAATTACTTCTTATTTCTCACCTTCCCCACTGCTTTGAACCTTGTCTGAGAATTTCCCTGTACCTAGATTGTTCTTCCCACAGATGTTTGCAAGGTGAACCCCTTTACCTCCTTCAAGGCTTTCCTCAAATATCACTTAATTAAGGTCTGCCTTGATATTCCCATTTAAAATTGCAGCTGGTGCCTTCTGCAGCCAGTACCCTGTAACCCTGGTTTATATTTTTCTTATAGCACTTATGATTATTTAAGACGATATGTGTGTGTGTGTGTGTGTGTGTACACACAGACATATAATGTAATATGTATATAATATATATAAATCTTTGTCTCTTATTAGTATGTGGGGAACATAAGAGAATAAATATTTTTCTGTTCTGTATACTGTGTACTACAAGCATCTAAACAGAGTCTGTCATATCATAGGTTCTCAGTATGTATTTAGTATATGAATGAGCATTAAGTATTTTATTGGAGATCCTAAACAATAACAAAACAAGAAAGAAAAAGAAAAGATGTTTTAAAACTAGAAAGGGGGAGTTGAAATTCTTGTTGATTTATTTAAAACGTGATTACATACATAGAAATCCCAAAACGATTTACAAACAAAAAGTACAGTAGAGTTGCTAGACATAATCTGAGTATTTTAAAGACTATTCATCTTTCACAGGAATGATCATAAAAAATGTAACAGAAAAGAAAAATCTTATTTGCAATAAGAACAAAAAATTATAAAAGGTCCTTTAGGAAACTCTAACAAAGGATGTGCAAACTATTATGGAAAGGAATACAAAACTCATGAAAAGCATTAAAGAATACCATAAATAGAAAGATAGTTATTATTCTGATAGGAAAATTCAATATTATAAATATATAATCCTTCCAGTTTAATCTTTAAATGCAATGAAACTATAATCATAATCTCAAAGGACTTTTTGTGAGATTTAAAACATTGTATCTAAAATAGATACTAAATGAATGGGAATAACCAAGGCAGCTCTACAAAATAAGAACAAAGCGGAAAGACTCATATTACCATTTGTCAACATTTACTTTAAATTTATAGTGATTAAGAGATGTGGTATTGATGCAGGAAGAGACTAAAAAATCAAAAGAGCAGAACAGAAAATCTAGAACTAGAGCCAAGCATTTAAAAATTCTTGTTATTTAATAGAGATGGTTTTAAAAATCAATATGGAAAACAGAAATGGTTTAAAATGCATAATAATTTTCTTTCCATATAGAATAATGCATGCTCTCTTCCTCATTCATCCCAAAACTCAATTCCACATGGATTTAATGCAAATCCATAAAATTATTATAGAACACATGTAAATATCTTTTGAACTTGATAGAGGAAATAATTTTTTAAACAAAGAGTGAAACAAAAAAGAAGTCCATGTATTAAATAAAAAGATTGATTACACTAATTTATATCACAATGCAAATTTCTATATGGCTAATATACTCCAGGCCAAAAAAAAAAAAAAAAAAGAGCAAAAACCAAGCTGAAGGAAATATTTTCAACACTTATAAAAAATGAGAGATAAATATCCTTATAAAGAATTTTTTAAAAAGCAATAAGAAAAAGACAAGCACAATAGAAAAATGTGCAAATGATATATACAGGAAATTCATAGGAAAGGAAAATCTGTATGACTAATAAACATATAAAGAAATGCTGTATCTTATCAGTAATCAATAAAATGCAAGTAAAACAAGATACTATTTGTTCATTCCCACCCTCCTCAGGGATGTCTCAGATGAAATCTGAAACCTGCCTTTGTAGGCAGAGGGCAAAGCCAGCTCAAGATCTGCTGGTGGTCATCTCCTTTCAGTGACCTCCCCTAACACTATTTTCACCTGTCTGGTATAAAAATATATTAACATTTATTATATTTAAATCTTTTGTACACAGTTGCCTTTATATAATTTTCTGATTAATCCTCAAACCCATCTTTGCCTGAAAAAAAATCAAGTATTTGTTTCATGTAAGGAAATTGAAACTCATGCAGTGCTAATTAAATTCAAATTATTTTTGGTATTTTGGAGGGTTGGCAATTTCTTGTAAAATTGAGAAACATTGTGCCTGCTGAGAGGGGAGAGGTATTTACAGGGTCCAGATCCATTACTGCAGAGGAGGCCATGAAGGCTGGATTTGGACATGAGAAGCAAGTATGTGATAACTGGTACAAGTGTTACTCATAAAATTTAATAGTTCACACCTAAACCAAGAAGAACCTGGTTAAATTTCTTAAGATTGACTGATAGAATACTGGCACTTGCATGTTCATACATTCAAAGAAAAATTCTCACATGATATACAAGAAACTGGTAATAATTGGCTTCAGGGAGGTAACCAAGATAGCTAGTGGATAGGGGAGGGAGGGAGGTTTTATATTTTTCTCCTCATATCCCTGTGTAGCATTTGAATTCTATACCATGTGCATGTCCTATTAAGAATGATACTTTAAAATGAAAAAAAAAAAGAAGATTCAATATCACTAAATATCAATATGTGATTCAATGACTTTCTAGTTAATATCCTCTTATGAGTACAAGGAAATATGTACAGGAATCTTCATAGACACATTGTTTTTTTATTATTATTTTTTAAAAGATTTTATTTATTTATTTGACAGAGAGATACACAGCGAGGGAGGGAACACAAGCAGGGGGAGTGGGAGAGGGAGAAGCAGGCTTCCCACTGAGGAGGGACCCCGATGTGGGGCTCGATCCCAGGACCCTGGGATCATGACCTGAGCTGAAGGCAGACGCTTAATGACTGAGCCACTCAGGTGCCCCTAGACACATAGTTTTTAATGTTGAAAGCAATACCAAATGTCCATTAATGGAGGATGAAAAAATAAAATCAATATATGAAGGAAATTTGTATATAAGTTAATATGCATTAGTCTCATTGAATAAAGAACACATTCTTATCTAAAAGAAGCATAGACACACATGCATATATTTTTAATAAAAGTGGAAAAGCTTGGACAGAGGAAATACATAGCAAATTTATGAGAGTAATGCTAAAAGGAAGTAAGAAGGAGAATGGGCTTGGGGAGAGATCGATTTGGATATATAATTTTCCCTATATTAAATTATCTGAAAAATATGCAACATTAAAATCTCAGTGTTTTGTCCATGGCTATTTGATTCATTAGTTTCTGTATGTACTTTACATTTTTAGCTTTTTGGTTTTTTTCCTAAAGTAAACAAAATCAACTCAAAAGGGAGGAGATTCACAACAAATCCTGCCATCTCTAAGTTTACAGACTCTAGCAGTTACCTATAGCCATGTAACAAAGCATCCTAAAACTGCATGATTTAAAACAACAACGTATTTAATTAATGGTTCTGCAGATTAGCTGATGGTTATTTTGGTCTAGGCTAACATAGTCTTGGTTTATCTCTGTTGGACTCTCCTAAGACTGAGGTCAATGGGTGAGTTGGCCAGGGTCTGGATGATCTAGAGGGGACTCAAGCCCCCTGTTGGGCAGTTGGCAAGCCAATTGTTCTAAAAGGACTGCCAGTAGAGTGGCTTATCTCTGCTTATTGCTGTGTGTGCCCTCTCATTCTTCAGCAGGCCAGCCTCTTCTTCATAGGGTGGTTACAGAGTTCAAAGAGAGTGGCAAGAGAAGACAAACCCCCAGGCCCAACACTTCTAAAGCCTCTGTTTGCATCACATTTGCTGACATCCCATAAGCCAATGGAGTCCCAAGGCTGAGTCCAGATTCAAAGAGGAAGGTCTATGAGTCACACATCTCAAGGGGGCATAGATGCAGGATAATGAAAAATTGTGTCCTTTTGGATAGCTGTCACATAGACCCTAACAACAGTGTACATGATATAAGGAGAAAAACATTAAAGAATTACAGATATACACACATGCCTACATATATGTATATATTTTAAATAAGAAGTCAGAAAAATAGAATCACTTTGGATCTGGGAAAGAGTGTAGAATAAAGCAATTGGTAAAAAGTGAAAAGATAACACCCTTGTTAAAACTATGGTGTGATATTTCTAACATGGTTATGGGTTTGTGAGGAACCAAGATAGGAAAGAGACAGGTGGTTTAGTTTCTTTCCGTTTTCTGTTTTCACCTGTGGTATCACCCACAGGGGATACGTTTCAGAGAGCAGATTTTCTTTGGGAATATAAACCTATATCATACTTCACATGTTTTAAAATATAAAGAAAGCAAAACAAATTTACTTGTAGTAAAGCAACTACATAGGTGGGAGGGGGAGAAAAATGAAAAGGAAAAGGTCAGGGTAAGCCCCAAGGTTACCATTGCCAAATTCCACCCCAGAGGAGATAGAAGCAGAGCCAATTTTGTATATTCTTCAGTCTCCAGGCTTTTCAATGTATTCTGAACAAAATTTCTCCTATCCTTAAAATCTGTAGTGATAGAGGTTTCATATCCTGCTTTGAAAACACATTCCCTGCATCTCAGAGTCCTCACAATCAGTAAGTTTTTTCTTTGGTCTAACCTATATTTGTGTTGTTGCAACTTGCTAATTTCCTGTGAGGCTATGCACTCTGTGGAGATGGTGAGCATAATCCTCCCTATAATATTCTCTCCTAGATCAGATACAATAGACTGAATCCCTTTTACATTTCTGCACATCTCTCTTGAAAGAGTCAGATTCAGACCAGGCATAATACAAGGGTCTGACCAATAGCATACACAGTAAAAGGATAAAAGTATTGCCAAGTTTTGTAGGCAATTCACACACTTATTAGCACAGATGGCTTTTACCTTGGATTTTTTTATAGTGGTGCCATATAACAACCTCACTTGTTACCTACATTCTCTCCAGTGTCAGACGTCCTTGCTGTAATCTAGAGGCAGTGCAAAGCAATGGAGGGATCACTGTACTTGGAACCAAAGATTCCAGTTTAAGTTCAGCCCCTACCACTTATTTATTGTATGATCCTGGCCAAATGGCTTAAAATCTTTGTCTTACTTTCTTCATTGTAAGGATAATAACAAGACCTACCTGTCATTCTCTCAAACTTGATGGAGAGGATTTAATAAAATAATGTACCTGAAAAGCAACTTGCAGACTGTAAACCCATAAAGCCATGTAAAGTATTAGCCCTGTTCACAAACTCAACACAAGGCAGTTTAATCATGTTCTCTAGAGTAGGCTTAAAAATTGTCAAAGTCACAAAATCTTATACCTGGGGCTGTGGATTGGCTGTGTTTCTAAAGTTTGTCTATAAGGTAATTATCTGCAACTTGGCATATGTTTTTCATTACATTTTTCTTTATAAATAATTCTATGAACAGTAAATCTTCAGGTATCTCACAAGTTGACTCTTTCATTCAGTAAACATGGAGCACCCACTGTGTGTGCGCTGTTAGATAAAGGAGTTATAGAGATGGATAAGATGGTTTCCACCCTCATGAATTCATAGTCAAAGGAGAGAGACTGAGAAGCAAATTGTTGTATAATGTGCAAACCACTGTGATCAAGCCATGCGCAGGTGCTAAACCATTCAACTACCCTTCATTGTAAAAACAAGTAAAAAATGATGCTCTTTAAGTATGGCATAGATAGCCCTCCTTGATTTAAATCTCTGTTGTGTTCCCTCACCCTTTTTACTTCCCCTCTCTTGGTCAATCAAAATCACTTTGTTTTTGAAATAGATGAGGCTATTTCTAGTCTCTGATAAGCTTCCCATACTGTTCTTTGTTCAGTATACCTTCCCTACACGATCTATAGAACAATTATACATAATTCAAGGCTGTGCTGAGGACTCAATATCTTTTAAAACTTTTCCTTCTCCTTTGTCCTCTATACCCCATGTGGTCCCTGCTGGCTCAAATATAACCCAAACATAACAGCAGGATTTTGGATGAATTGGCCTCAAAGATTTGGATAATGGAGGCAGAGAAGATGATAATGAAGCAAATGCTCAAACCTTTAATGAATGAGGTGAAATGATCAGTAGGTCAATGAATGAGGGGAACAAAGATGGACAAGTGTAGATATAGTTTAATGGACAGATTCCAAAGGCTTGGAGGGATTTTGAGTAGGAAGGAAGTGGTTTGGAGGCAGCCACAGAAAGCAAGTAGTACAGACCCAGAGGTATTTGGGGCACAGTGAAAGAGACAAAAATCAGTCTCCATTTGAGAGGAATTGGAGGGGTGATATATTCTAGGGCAGTTAGGAGAAGAATCTGAAAATCAGTTCTAGGGAAGCGTTCAGGATGGAGGGGGATTTCTACTGACAGACTGTAAGTTCCAGACTAGAATATAGAGAGTGTTGGAAAGAGGTGGAAGATTGGGCCAGCCTAATGGCTACTTAAGCAACTTGGACATTGGGCCTGACTGATAGATGTAGCCTATCTGGGAGATGTGGACTTTTGTTGGAATCAGGTGAACAAGAATGTGACATACCTCGGCCACAGTTTGCCATGGCTGCATGACCTAAATACATACAGATGGAAATAGTTTCTTAGAGATGTCCAAAATGAAACTTGAAACAGAGTTTCAAGATGCTCTGCTGGCAAAAAGCATGATATATGAGGTTTGTGAACTATCTGTTGCTGGGTTTCCTGCCATGTAGAGGGCTGCCTTACAATGAGAATGAATCCAACATGCAGAGAAGAGTAGATCTGAAAGGTGGAATGAGCATACCCTGGGGAAAATGAGTTCAGTTCCTGGTTGACACCCAGCTGCACCCTGCTCTTACAAGTTACTTAGAGCTTGCGCTAAGTTCTCTTCTTACCCAAACAAATTCAATTTGGCTATCTCTCAATTAACAACCAAAGAAGTCTTAACACATTAGTCTAATTTATAAAGAAAGCAATCACTGGCAATATTTGCTACTTTATTATTACCAACAAATGGCTTGTGACATGTCTCAAAACTGACTGCCACTAATTAGTATAGATGTTGAGAGCTACTTGCCTCAAACGTGGAAGTGGGTACTCCAGCCAACTCCCAAGAGACCTATAGCTCTTATTGTCTTTAGGCCACAGAGATTCCCTGGTGAAAGAGCAGCAATCCTGTTGTCTGCACCACATTTGCATGAGCCATGTGTGACCCACACTTCTGTAGTGGTGATTGATTCAGTTTCAGCCTGGGTCTGATCTACTTTCCCAATGAGATGCCATGGCTTGGACTCTCTTGCAGAAACTCTTCTTAACTTCTCTGTCTCTCCCACAGCCACAACCTCAACTGAAAGATCCCCAAACTTCTACTTCATGGGGAAATACACTTCCTGAGCCCCTGCCTTAGAGGGATAGTATTAAAGTTATCACCATGATTTTCATATTTTTGTGTTAGGGGCACAGGGATGCAGGCTAATGACACACAGTCTTCTTTGTAAGATTAATTAATTACAACTTATGAGCAGGAGTAGCAGCCTACACAAAATCTCTGAGCTCCTAAATTTATTCCATGGAGAAACATGCCCCATGGTCTGCTGTAATCAACCTGCTGCCAGGACAGGAGAGGAGGGGGCCTCCAGAGTCATTCATCTGAAACCAAAGCTTTGTTTTCCTCCACTTTCCAACCCCCTGTTCTGAAGAATTTTAACTCCAGTCTGCCCACTGCCCCACTCTGTATATTTATGACCCATTTTTCTTGAATTTCTCTTATATTGAGAGAAAATCAAATGACAAGTTCTCTTCTACACCTGGGAAATGAAGGCTCTAAGGGTTAGTATTAATTTCATATTATACATTAGTGATGGTGTTAATTTGAATATCAAATGATATCCTTATGACCTGTGCTATCATTTTTGGTTACAAATACATCCTCATCTCTTTTATATTTTAAATCCGTTATCTAAGGACCCTCGTGACAACCTTAATAGGAAGTAGGGCCTCGCTCTCTAAAAGGTGCAGCCTCCTGAATTATCCAAGACCCTAGGAACACACTTGGTCCAACAGAGGAATGAGGGAAGGAAACAGTTCCCTCAAATGCCAGAGAGAGAGAGAAGAGGAGTACCCTCCCAGCCTTCTGCCATTTCTCTGGCTGCAGTATGTGGTCACTGCTAAGAACAACTCTTGTCTGTGCTGAGAGGCTTCACCAGTTGAAATCCTGCTAGCCCTGCAGTGGGGCTGCATGTCTGGTCTGCAAGGTTACTACTTTCTTAGTTCATGAGTACACACTCAGTTGCTTTCCTTCAAAGCATGCCACCATGCCAGGTGGCTGGTCCCAAGGAGCTTGCCGTCGTGGCACACACTGCCACAACTAGATTTTCCCTGGATGCTGGGGTTTGAATGAACATTCCACATCTAGATTTATTTTCCCCTCAGGATAATACCCTTTCGTGTCACTGAGCCTCAGGTCACTCAGGTACATCTGTGCTCCCAATTTCAGGTCTTACAGTACCTGCTCACGCTTCTCTGAGACCAGGTGACTTTTATTTCAACAGCACTAAACCATGTACTGTTTTGGGTGCAAGCTATTTATTAGGGATCAAACCTATTAAGGGAAGGGAGACAAAGCAGAGTTGGGCAGAGGGAGGGGTCAAGGAAGCCTTGGTCAAGATAGTAGGGAGCTCTGGAGAAAATTCTGCCTTGCAGAGTGTTCCACTGCCATGTAAAGTGGCTGTGGGTTTAGACCTTCTTTTACTCTCACTGCATGAGTAAAAGACAGGGCATGACCTTGAGCGAGGTGGCTCTTAGCTGCTGTGGCTGACCCTGAAGAAGCTGGCAGCTCTGGCACATCTGCTGAGCACACTCCTGCAGCTGGGCAGCCAGTCCTGTTTTGAAGGGGTTCTGGGCACTGCTCCTCCTTGTCTACCACTCCAGAATCGCTGTAAATGGCTCTGGGCATAAAGCAGAGTTTTGGATTTCCTCATCAGAGCCACCTACATGAGGCTCTTCTAGCCCAGCACTGACTTCCTGCCATGAAGTCAGTCATTGTCCACTTGTCCCTGTCCTGGAGTGGCTGTTTTCAAGCCCTCTGGGCTAGCAGCTTTTTTTTTTTGAAGTAAAGAGAGTGAGTCTGGAAATGAATTTTGGCTCGATGGATGGGTGTGGTTTCCTAGACCCAATTTAAGCTCCAGTTCTCTTTATTCACCGTCGTGGGTTTTATGCCAGCATCTATCTCCCACAGAGCTAAAGGAAGCTCCTCACCCCAGAAGTGCACTTTAGGAATTTCTTAATAATTATCATCATAATAGAAACAATGCAGTGCTCTCCCACTCTGTGCTAAATAGAATGCTGAGTTACCACTGAACCCCGATGTCTGGCACAGGCAGCAATGCACTTCCATCTGCCCCATGTTGCCATAGTTTTCATTCCCTCTCTAGGGTTCCCTTCATCCATAAAGAAGAAAGACATCTCTCAAGGAACTGTTTTCTGAACTCCTCTACTTGAAAGTAATATACTGGCTACCGCCTTGGACCCTTCTGGTTTATCATCAACCTTCTGGGAGGACATGACTTCAGAATCACCAAGGGTCTATGGTCAGCATCCTTCTATTCTGCCTACTGTGCTAGGTTGTATGATGCCCCACAACCATCCCCAAAGGTTTCCAAGTCCTAATCAGCAGAAGTTGCAAAGATGTTACCATAGTCGACAAAAAGCACTTTGCTGTTGTGATTAAAGACCTTAGTATGGAGAGATCACCCTGGATTGTTTGGGAGGGCCCAGTGTAATCACAAGAGGCCTTAGAAGAGGGATGCGGGAAGGTCGCAGTCTGAGAAGGCCATGTGACAAAGGAAGCAGACACCTGAGAGTCAGAGAGAGTCAAAGATGTTACACTGCTGGCTGGGAAGATGGAGGAAGGGGCCACAGCAAAGCATGCAGACACCCTCCATAAGCTGGAAGAGGCAAGGAGGGGGATTTTGACTTCAGAGCCTCCAGAGGGAGCCAGCCCACGGACACCTGGACTTCAACCCAGTGCGACTGATTTTGGACTTCTGACTTGCAAAATGATCAGATAATAAGTTTGTACTAAGTTCCTATGTGTGTGTGAATTTGTTACAGCAGCAACAGGAGACCAATGCACCTACCTTGCATAAAGTAGAAGCATTTGCACTCAGAGTCACAGGGCTTTCTGGGAGGCTCCTCTTTAAGAGCTGAGAGGTGCCTCCTTTGAACTTGGTTGCCATAGAGGCAGCTGCAAGGATCTCCTCTGAAGGTGTGAATCCTCTCAAATGCAGTGTTCTTCTTCAGACCTGCCTCCACAGAGACTAGAGGCTTGTGTCCTTGGCTGATTTGCTTGTGCTCATGTTCCTTAGCAAATAGGGTCTGTACCTAGAAAGCCCTATCTGGACTGTAAAATTGGCTGCCCTCCCTCAAGAAGACTTTGGGGTTATGGATTCACCCCAGGATGCCCTGACATCCACATCAATTCTTACTCCTGAGGCCAGAGCTGGACCTTCAGTTGCTGCTTCCCTTGACCCCTCCCCTCACTTGAGAACCTCTGTCACTGGCTCTTTCTACCTCTTCCGGAATTACTTTTACTAATAGTGACCACCCAGCCCCCAAAGTCAACTTTCATAGCACCATTTCGGGTTAAGGCATGTCTAATGTCAAGAGATCTACTTGAACCCCTTTGTTCAACTCTATCCCATGCCCCCTTCTGCAAGACCTCCTGGAGATGCTTTTCTAATTTCAACACTTGTGCAGAGTCTTCTCTGTCCCATGTTTCATGGAAAAGAAAATAGACATGCACTTTCTTATAGCCTCTGCAAGACTAGCTGCTGTTTAAGTGAAGTTAAGCCCTTGGCGACAGGTACTGAGGCATTAGCAGTTTTGAGGTCACAGGTGACCTTTTGTGCAGGAACTTGTAGACTTTAAAAATTATTATCCTGCTTTGCCTCAGGACATGCCAGTCGTGTAATATCTAAATGCCTTTGTAGAGTCACAGCTTAAAAATTCCTTTCTAGGCACTGTCATTGCACTTCATAAAATCTCCTGTAGTTGTGGGTACACTTGGGACCTTACTCTGGGCTTCACTGCCCGCCACGTTGCCTACACAGGTGTCCATACAGTATAGACACAGCCTGATGTCCTCAGTTCCATGAACAGGAGGACAGAATGACCTCCAAAGGCCAGAGGAGCCGTAAGACCAAAGAAAAGGGCCATGTAGGGCCATTTCTCAACAAGAAATGGCTTATTAAGGGGCCTTATACAGATAGAAGCATGTCTTGGGTGGGTGCAGGAGGAGTACATCTTTATAACCCCACTTCCCGTAAGACCTATTTTTTTTTTATTTTTATGTTAATCCCTATACATTACATCATTAGTTTGTGATGTAGTGATCCATGATTCATTGTTTGCGTATAACACCCAGTGCTCCGTGCAGAACACGCCCTCTTTAATACCCATCACCAGGCTAACCCATCCTCCCACCCCCCTCCCCTCTAGAACCCTCAGTTTGTTTTTCAGAGTCCATCGTCTCTCATGGTTCGTCTCCCCCTCCGATTTCCCCCCTTCATTCTTCCCCTCCTGCTACCTTCTTCTTCTTCTTCTTCTTTTTTTCTTAACATATATTGCATTATCTGTTTCAGAGGTACAGATCTGAGATTCAACAGTCTTGCACAATTCACAGCGCTTACCAGAGCACATACCCTCCCCAGTGTCTATCACCCAATCACCCCATCCCTCCCACCCCACCCCCCACTCCAGCAACCCTCAGTTTGTTTCCTGCGATTAAGAATTCCTCATATCAGTGAGATCATATGATACATGCCCGTAAGACCTATTTTTATAGCCCAAGAGGCTGGGGAGTTTGTACTGGTAGACCACCTGGTAGGAAATATTTGAGATAATCCTATCTTCTGAGCAGATCAAGAACATTGTGCCCTTAGGGTATAATTAAGGGCGTGGTTAAACAAAAGCAAAGAATGGAAGTGGAGGTGGTATTCTGCTCAAAAAGGCAGTCATCATGGCAGATTTTTCCAAGATGGCATTTGTCCAAGATGGAGGTTCACACATCCTCTTGGTACATCTGCCATAAACCTCCTGTCTAGGTTGAGCAGTGTCTTCTAAAGGTTTAGAAACTGGGTGTACATAGAAACTGACATGCACATTACCCTCCAGGGCTCTTCCTCTCTTGCTGCTTTTGAGAGATTTTAATATATTTTACCACTTTAGAGACTTCATAAAAAATCACATAGGTCCTGCTCCCTGCTTGATATATCCAGTTCCTCATAGTACATTCCTTAGGGGCACCAAATCCAACATCAAAGTAGTTCCAACAACCTGTCTTTTCCTGTAGTGTGATATGCCAAGACCCAGCTGCTGAAGGTAAATCAATGCTCAATGGAGCCTCTGGGCAGTTTGGCAGCTGTGGCGAAAGTATACTTCTGGCTCTATTCTAAAAATAGTGATTAGTCATGACCCAAAGGGCTGCTGAACCATAATCCCCCAAATATCGCATCTGATCACCAAATATATAACTCTAATGGCCCAGGCTTTATCCTACATCCCATGGATTCTGTGACATGAGCACGGTTTGCCTATCCTCCTCTCTGAGTAACTGCACAACCTGATGCCCACCTCCCTGACCCATCTCTGCCACCCAAGTTCCCCTGGTTTGCTTTCTTCTTTTACTGTGGCCTCCTTGATGGTCTTGGTGACCAATCTTGCAAGGTGAGGCCCCACACCATTTCTACTGCTGTTAGTTCCCTCTCTGAGAATGTCCAGGGCTATTTAAAATGTTGTCTCTCAGGCTACCAAAAAATCCCCGAGAGGCCACGACATCATGCTATGATATTTCACACACATACACAGTGGGGAGACTGCTTCCCCTCATGGGGCTCAGTCCAAATCCAAGGGCCAGGATAGGAGCAACAGCATCAGGGCCTGCCAATGACTTGTCTCTCATCTCTTGCCCAGGACTTGGGACACAAAGGTCTTCTCAAGTCTTATTTTCCTCTCGTGCAAATAAAGTCCTGGGGTAGCACAGGTCCTACGTCTGCACAGCCAGTGTAGGCCAAGCCAGGACCACCCAGCTACAGTTTATACTTACTCTTTCTGTGTTCACAAACCTCAATTTTAGCTATAGCAGGCTCTCCCTTGTCTTTGTGTGGCTAAAACCAGGTGTGTGGTCAACTGCGCTAGGATTAGCCTTATAGGACTATTAGTGGTCATGAGACTGAACCAAAGATGTTTTTAACATTTCTGTGGTTTTGATCCATAGCTCTGGGAAAGTTTTGGAGGGATGACCATCAAGGAGGTTGCCTTCACCTGATTTGTGTGTCATCATGAAGCCATCCAGCTGTTTCTGCCACTGACGTGCTCAAAGGGCTCTGTAGCCAGATGGAAGCAAATATGGAGCAGGAGGGAACAAGTGGCAGATAAGCGGTCAAATGCATATTTCTTTGAACTTTGACGCTTTGGTAATGACAGCAGGGACACGTCATGTCTGTGAGCAAAAGAAAAAACAAGTATTTCTCTAATTCTGGTTACTTTGTTTAAATATGAATTTGCCACTTCTTTCCTCAAGTGCCGGTTACGGATTAAAATGATGACGATGATTTCAAAAGCAAATATATAACTGAATCCTCAACTGTCCACCTCAGTTCATCAGAATTTGGTTGTAGCTTATTGAACTAGGTTTAGACAGGTAAGCTGGTATTGGCATGGTAGGCACTCAATACAATATGTGATACACTTGTAGTTTCAGGTGACTTTCTAGAGTCCTGATCTTTAGATGGCAGCCATAATAATTTCCACCTGTTACTCCTCACATTTCTTTCTAGGATCAGTCATTGAAACAAAAAAAGAGCTCTGACTGTCTTTTCTTACTGTCTGCTGCAAAAACCAGGACTCACTGATGCCAAGAAGAGGCCTCCTGGGCACCCCACGCTGTAGATGGGCCAGTGTGACAATTTCTTCCCAAACAATAACAGAAGACATGATATGTGTGACTTCCTGGACAAAGTCATTAAGAAACACATATACTTTCTCCAGGGCATTCCTAGAAGCCAAAGGCTGCTTTAGCCAAGGTTCACAACTGACTGTGGACAATCCTGATATTGACCAGGACCTGAGTTGGGCTGTTCCTTATGTAGGAAATGCATGCTTGCTGTGTTAAGCAGCTGATTTTTTTTTTTTTTTTTATTCTCAAAAACAGGTCTGTGTAAGGAGGACTTTTCACTCTGTCTGGTTGGCCAGGAGCCACTCCCATCCCTGTGTGATATGTGGTCCTTTTCTCTGCCTGCTCCCTGCTGGTGGCCTTGCCTGGGCTTTGGTCTCATATGCATACATACGGTCACCTGGTCAGTTTCTAGGGGGACACTCCATGGAAATCTGTATGTATCCCCAGAGCCTTCTGTATGCATCCCCAGAGCCTTCTTTCTCTGGGTAGCTTCTTTCTCTCTGATACTTGGCCTGTGATTCCAGTGGTGTCGGCCTCCCTGACCTCTGAACTCAGCTCAGGAGATGGCTACTGGGTCTCTGTTCCCTGCATGGAAGCTGGAAACTCTTTTTGAACAGTAAGCTGGGGTGATCGCTGACCTCAGCCCTTTATTTCCCTTCTCCTAGGGACGACTGGGCTATGCTGCCTTGGCTATAATAGCCGATGACTGAAATTTGGGTTTCTACATTCAGTTTGTTTCTAGTTGCTCAAGGCAGAAGGATAAATCCAGGCCTTGTTGTTCCACCAAGGTTGAAAATGAATGTCCTAAAACTTGTCTCCTTGAACAGAATTGTTCTAAAAGCTTTTGAATAGGGTCTGCCATTGAGATGAAATTGATGTGTACGTTTTCCTTCTTTGTTGAGGTAGTTCTGGCTACTTTACAATACTGGTGAATTCAGAAAAGTCTCCTTCGAATCACTGAGTGACCACTCCTAGACACCCAAGAAGTGCTTGGGTGAGTCCCTTAGAAGGGAGTTCCCTCTGGAACCCCTGAGTGCAGCTTCCTTTAGAAAGGTAGGGGTAGGGGAGGCTGTGCTATTTGTCCTCAGGAAAGGACAACTTTTTATGTCTTGTGAGGAAAAAACAAAGTGCTCCTGCTTGGGGCATGTTGGCCATCTGGGTGGCCAGGCGACTTGTCCTGGCTCATGAGCATGTGGGCACTGGAAGCTGGCCTGCTGCTGGTGCCCTCTGGGTGGGACAAATGTCAGCGAGAAGTGGAGTCCCAGTGGCACTGGCCCCTTGGGCTCAGGCCTGGCAGGGTGTAAGAGGCCCATAAGCGAGGATGACAGGGAAAGTGGCATAAGCCAGAGCAGAAGACTTGGCCTCCGTCTCCTACTTGTAGACCTAGCTTTGAGAAGGCTTTGCTAGTGTGAGAAAGATTCCATACCCCCAAAACTGTGTCTTCTACCCATTTTAGGGCTGCTTCAGGTCTTTCCCCAGAAAAGTCCCATTAACATTTGGCATTTGAGCACTTCTTTCTCTCCAAGCCCTGTTCCAGTGCCTTGGGTGCTGGTCCCCACAGTGTTAATCTCTCTAATCCTCATCTGGGAGGTGATAGTCCTTGGATCTTGATTTCAAGGTCTTTCAATTCTCTAGTTGTCTGGGAGTTTCATTCTGCAGGTGATGGAAATAAACAAGTTTTAATAGGAAAGACCCTGGATTATTTGACTGGGGATCTTGCACTGGGTACAGCATGGCTTTTAGATATGACTTTGCCCCAGGCAGATTCTCCTCAGCTTCTGGGGCCCATCCTGTAAGCATATCAAGAGAGGCCTGAGCCAAAGTGGACCCCTTTTGAACTAGTGGTCCTCAGAATTACAGGATGCCAGTTGCACTGGAAGGGTTGGAAGTGCTCCAGGGAGGCTGATTGGACTCACCCCCTACCTAGCCTGCAGGGCTCTGCATAACCTGCTCCTTGGGGGCCTCTCCAGCTTCATCCCTCACCGTTCACTTGTCTTTCTGCACTCCAGCCAACCTTCTTATCCCATGCTCTTTCTCCCTTGGTGTCTCCACAATGCCAGTTCCTCTACCTGGAAGGCTTTTTCCCGGTCTTCAACCAACCTTTGCCTGATTAACCCCGGCCCATTCTTTAGATCTCTGCTTAAACGCCATTTTCTCCAGGAGGAATTTTCTGATCCCCAAGAGCAGGTTAAGTCCCTAGTTTTTCTCTCAGTTCACACTCTACCTTTGATTTGTGATACTCATATTGCTTATTATAGACCAAGCAGTATTCAAAGTGCTTTATATATATTAAATAATGTAATCCCAACAAAACGCAGTACCATCAGTATGATAGTATTCGAATAATTATCAGAAACAGTTATTGGTTAACTGTAGTTTCCCTGCTGGAAAGTAACATCCTGTAGGGAGGGATAGGGCTATCTTGTTCAAGCGGCTAGAATGTAGTACATCTTCTTTGACATATGGGAGGGGATAAACATTAAACTGTTTTCTAATTGTCATTGGTTTTTTTTTTTAAGATTTTGTTTATTTATTTGACAGAGAGAGCGCACAAGCAGGGGGAGCAGCAGAGGGAGAGGGAGAGGGAGAAGGAGGCTCCCCGCTGAGCAGGGAGCCCGACGCAGGGCTCGATCCCAGGACCCTGGGATCATGACCTGAGCCGAAGGCAGATGCTTAACTGACTGAACCAACCAGGCGCCCCTAATTGTCTTCATTTTTAAACGCAATGTTCCTTGTGGTCAAGATTTGTTCCTATATCCTTCTCCTCTAGCCATAGTTCTATATCTTACTCTGATATTCATATCCACTCCTATATCCTTAGTGCCTGATTCAGTGCCTGAAACACAGTGGATGCTCTGATCTGTCCCTTTGGTGGGTGAATGCATGACTGCCTCCAAAAGATCTTAAAAACGTACATGCTTTTGTTTCTGACTACGGGGGAATGAGCCCACTGCCTCTCAGCCCTTTGCCATAATTCTCCACTTGGTTCACTTTCATTTGTGATCAGTTTCCTTCTGCCTGGCCTATAACTGGTATCTTTCCCCACTGTATTCACACTGTTACAACAGGGAGAGTGGTGGAGGGGACTCTCATCAGACAGGAGGAGGCATGTTCATGCTGCTGGGCTGCCAGAGCTGGGGAAGGGCCCTCCAGGGACCTGTGCAGAGGTGTTCATGGGAGACACGGGTCTGATTGTTACATTTCAAACCCAGTCCTGGCTGGAGATGAGGAGCTGAGCTTTATGACCTCTGAAAGCCCTCTCAAGAGCTGATCTATGATTTCATACAGAATAAAGGCAATCCCTCATTTTGTATTATATGTCTGTATATGAAACAGCAAGTGATCACATTGAACACAGAGCCCCCCATGGGTAGGTGCTATTCATAGACATTCATTAAATGCCCAAAACATGTTAGACATTGTAGCAAAACAAAGAATTAGGTAAGGTTTCTGCTATGATGTAGGCTCTTCCCAGGGAGCAGAGAAACTAAATTCATTGAGTCAGTGAAAAAAAAAAAAAAAATCACAGGTAAAGAACATAAATACAGTCAGGGTTCTGACCCTTTTGAAAGAATTTCTTACATGTTTCCTTTATATGTCATGGTTTTATATATAGAATGTAGCATTCACCATCCTAAAAAGGAAATGTAAGCTGAAGCCCCAACCCCTTGCAGACAGGAAAATTATAATGGGCCATTTCATTTGACCTTCCTGAGTCTTGGTTTCTTTATTTGAAAAATGAGACAGAAGCAGTTAATGGTCTGAATGGGGCTGATAGGTACCCAGCACCCACCTGTATGTTTACTGTGGCTACTAAAATATGGAAATACTTGCTGGTACATAGCCCCTGCCATAAGTCCCTAATACCCCTGTCCTTATTGGATACCCCAGTCACTGTCCCCTAGAGCCTCCTGTATTGCTCCATAATCAACTTATGGATCATTGAAAGGTTTTGCTAGAGCAAGGGCCATACCAAAAGTGCAGTTGAAAAAAGATGAATGGAAATCTCAAGTACGGTGATGTGTTTGAGATTAAGAAATCTATCAAGGGATGGTAAGACACCCCAGGTCTACCGACAGTGGGAAGCTCCCACTTCTATTCCTTGGCCTGAAGGTTCAATAACAAGGAGTGGCTATGGGAATTTGGTTAGATCTATAACTGTGGCAAGAGCCAGCTGATGGGCATTGAGGTCTTTATGGAAGAATGTAAGCACTGCCAAGTTCAGGCCAGCAGGGAGAAACCCAGGGAATGAAAGGCCCCCACCAGCAAAATTCAGCCTGTATCTAGACATCACAGGGGATTAGTTGAGGTTGGCAATCAGGGCCAGCCCCCCCGGGTGCAGAACAGGGTGGAAAACTAAGACTGTTTTGGAGAGGCAAAAGGAGATATTCAGTGCTAAGCATTTAAGGCTTGGGAGAGCAGGGCCGACTTCTACTGGGCTGGAGTCTGTCCTGATCTGTTGATGGCCCTGCTATACCAAGAGTAAAGGCTTTGTTTCTACCCTGGCACTGGGCTCTGGTTAAAGTACCAGGTCTTAGACTACATCTCCCCTTTCCCCTTTGTGTTAGTTTTTATTCCATTTTTTTATTCCATTAGAATTTACCACTCTAGCAGGAAAAAGAGAATCAGGTACTGCCTAAGGATGAGAACAGGAAGCAACTCCTTCAATTCTTCAGGTACTAAGTCTTTAAGTAACAGGCAACAGGACCGTGAGCCATGGAGAGCCAACCCAGCTCAAAGGCTAGCGGTTCTACCTGGGTGTTTATAGTCAACGCTTTATAGCAGTAAGCTGAGTGCATTTGTCTGTGTGTCCATTACCTGTGATCTGTGCTGATGTGCAGTAGAGAGGCAACAACCGAGCAGTGCTCAGCCATTTCTTACAGTCTCTGTCCACTAGCGAAAGCTCTCATTACCCTGTTCATTTCCACCATGGAGATTCCCTCATGTGGTTTCCTGGCTGGAAGGCCTTACTTTCTTCCTGTCCCCAACTTGAATCTTATTCCACGGCTTACCTGGCCCTCCTGCCACCCCCACCCCCTACCCCCGTCTCCTTTGACATATCCTCACACTCTGCTAACTTTTTAAATAAATCTATTGTGAGCTTCCGTGCTGTCATAAGGAGGCTGCCTTGAGGGTAAGGCCATGAGCAGATGCCCCTGAATCTCCCAAAACACCTAGCACAAGACTGAGCCCATGGGAAGAGCTCCCAAAGGAACAAAGATCTGCTGACCAACTCTTCTGGGTTCCTCTGGTTCAAAACCACCTAGACACTAGATGTCAGGAGACTTGCCTTCAGACCAAGCATTTCTGAAGGCCTCCTGGCCAGGAGAAGCCATTTCTCCTCACAGATTCCGCTCGCTGGGTGAGGACAGCAGAGGATGACAAATGTGCAGGAGCTTACTCCTCCACATAGCTCCCGGTCTCCAACAAAGGACGTGTGGTGCCTGGGCGTTGAAGATAATGTGGAGACCCTCTCACACCCCAGTACCCAAATGTACCTTCGTGGTTTGCCGTATTTTTCACTGTGTACCCCCTGCTAGGAAAATGCATGTCTGGAGGAACTGCGATTTTCTATGCTTATTGCCTTTTTAATATTGGGCGGATGGAACTCTAACCCTTACAAAAGCAGCTTAAAGCCTAGAGGAGCTCTCATGTCAATTTCAGTTTAACCAGGTGTTGCTTTTACTCTGTCAGTTGCCTCCATGAGACTTCCTTTGCTTAGCAACAACCTCAGCTTTTCATAACAGCTTCTCCCTAAGCCTCAGTGGTAATGCTGGAGCTGCCAGTAGGGGGAAAGCCTCTTGGATTTAAACTGAATGGAAGGTAAAAACTCCCAGAGTCTGGGGGCTCTTGGAGGGCCTTAAAGTCTCTGGCATTACAGCTCTGTTTAATGGCTGGGCTGCTAATCCCGTTTAACATAAAGGGCTAGTACCCACATTGTATCGAGATGGGTTTTAGCCACCTGCTCTTGCTCAACAGTGCTGGGTTAACCGCACAGTGTGTGTTCCTATCCGTCCCACCTGGAAATCTCACCTAGGAGATTCATCTTGGCAAAGGCGAGAGCCTGTGAAAGTCCTTTTGAGTCACTGAGAGGCAAGAAGCAGACAGAATGAGGGTTGTGTGGTACATTCTTACTCTGAATTTTACTTGTCCAGGGATCAGCAGGTTATTCCTAGAATTCTTCCAAAGCCCTATGCTTTTCTAAGCCCCTGGGTTGGCATGGAATCTCCAGGGAAGAGGCAATGTCCAGACTTGCATAGTGAGTAAGCTTTAACATCTATGTTGCAGAGAGATGGAGGGCCCCAGCCTGAAGCCAAGTGGGCTGTGCGCTTCGGCCACAGCTCATGGCACCTTCCTCATGGAGACGACAATTAGTGGCAACTGCTATACTGGTGCAGTGAAGCCTGGTTGGATTAACAGGGCCCAGATGGAAGGTTCGATCTGTTAGGAAGTCTGCACACATAGCATACCAGGATAAATGGACAAAGCTGTTCAGAGTTAGATGCCACAGCGTCAGGGGTTCCTGCTGCCCAGGCCTGCCCTGTTGATTTGCTGCAACCCAAACTTTGTATGCCAGGTGCCACAGAACCCATATTAGTAAGCTCTGGTCTTACTAACATTTGAATAATTGAGTTGCAGGCTCATTACCACTCAGAAAAGCACTTCCAGAATTTGCTGAGGCTCTTGACCCAGTATCTCCTTGGCTAATTCATGACTTTGCATTTGTCTAGAGTAGTCATTTCAGAGCCCAGAGAGTATTCAGACAGAGGCACAATTAAGAAGATTCAGAGTGTGAAAGGCCAAATCTCTCCATACATAGTTATGGAGAGATTTAAATAAATTAAAGGAGCTAGAGTATGTGAAAGTGCTTTGTATATTGCAAAGAACAGATGAGTATAAATTTTTATTTTTTAATACTATTACCAGTGTACGTTTCTGTAGGCAGATATTCCTCACTCACTGATTATAATGCTTCAAGCCTCCAGATGTCCAATCCAAGTCATCCATGTAAAGTAATGAATAAAATACATGCAAACAAGGAGAAAGCCAACCATTGTACATCTACCTGGTGTGTATTTTTTTTCCCTCTCACACAAGTAAACATTGGGCTGTGTTTAGAAGTATGTTACCCCCAGAGAAGAAGAATAATGGTGACTAAAATTAGGACTGTCTAGTTCAGACCACCTAGAATGGAGAATGGGGTGAAATTAATGACTTTAAAAAATCTCACAATAGCACTTTGGGAGAAATACGTGAGTGTCTAACTTATTAATAGTCATTACGAAATGTTAAAGGGTAGGTTACTCTAATGTAATTTTCCCTTAAGTTCTTGTTGTTAAATAAGTTAAAATATAATTAATTGGAGCCATAAATAATTGATAGCAATAAGAACAGTTATATAGGTTTCTTTTGATTTTTATCCAAAGTATTCAATGTGCTGTGAATGTACTGTTCCCCTGCATGCAAAGACTAAAGCAGAGATGAACAGGGCAGCGCCACTGACCTACTCTCATGCATTCATTCAACAACCATTGTATTTCACCAACTAAGCCATCAGTTGTTAAGACACGCCATTATTTTATGTAACAGAAGAAAAAAAATGATGCCAATTAAACTGTGATATGCCACTGATCGCAAAACACATCTACAGTTTCAAAGATTTTTAAGTGAAAAAATGTGTGTCTTAGAATTGAATAAAAATGTATTCATTAAAGGTAGGATAGCTCAGAGACTGAGCTTGCAAGTTCCAGAGTCAGAGCGCCTGGGTAAATCCTGGCTTCACTTCCGGTGACCTTGAGCTCTCCTTGTGTCTGAACATAGGGATCAGAAAATCAGAGTTAGAGAAATATCCCAAGGGAGAGTTGTTAAGATTTAATTGAATTAAAATGAGTTAAAAACTGAAATGGGTTGTGAAATGATGTTTTTTGTGTGTGTGTCTGTGTGTGTTTGAATATCACTCCAGCAACTGTGGGAAGAATGTTGGAAACAGGGAGGCCAGTGAGGAGCTATTGTGGAAGGTAGGGAATTAGGATAGAGTAGTTGGAGCAGTAATGGTGGCTTGGAGGAAGGTGGTAGCAAAGTTGGAGGGAACTGGACATGGGTGAGATACACTGGAAATGATAGAATCTTCTGGGCGATTGTATGTGGGTGGTGAGGGACGGTAAAGGAAAGATAAATCCTAGGTTTTCGATTTGAGCCAAGTGTGATGGTGCCAGTTATGGAGGTAAAAACAATTGGGAGAACAAGATGTTTTCTTTTAGAGGTTTTGAATTTTCTCATTTTGAGAGCTCACCTGGGAAACTTGCTTAGAATACACATTCTATGGTCCTCTCCCTGGAGATTCCGATTTAATAGGTGACTCTCCCAGTGATTTGGATGTACTACATTCAGAATTGAGAATAGTCTAAGTCTTATTACACACAGAGAAACTTTATATTAAAAAAAAGTTCACTGGCATATTATTGTGTATAAATAAATGTGTGAGTGAGATGAATGGCAGGTGTACTGGTTTGCATTCAATTATACGTATGAAGGTTACTGTACCTGAAAAGAAAAACAGTAATCTACTGAAATGATGTATATAAGAAGCATAAAGTAGGAGATGAAGGTTTTCTCTGTTATGCTAGTCCTTCCTCCAATGTTAAGGCTTTTGTGTCTTTCTGTGTCTTTCGCCCCTCCTTCCTTCAACCCACATAGGTAGCCCCTTATCCTTCCTGCCCCAAGTCAAATCCTCATCAGGAAACCCTACTGGACTCCCACATAGCTCCTCATGCTACGTGTGTTCATGGCACCTTGCACAGAGCACATTTATCGTGTGTGTGTGTGTGTGTCTGTGTGTGTCTGTGACAATTTCATTATTGCCTCTCTCACCCACTAGACTGGAAAAGTCTCAGGAGCAAAAACCGTTTTTTGTTTTGCTCACCATTTTATCCCAGCACCTAGTACTGTGTCAGGAATATATTAAGTCCTCAAAAAATAATGGGGAATAAATGAGTTTATTTCTTATCCAGTTTCTTACCCAGTTCCAAGTGTAATCTACTTTTCTTCTCATTGGTGGCAGTTCATTGATTTCTAAAAGGGTCCTTGTTTACCCATAAGACCAGGATGCCCCATAAAGAAGATAATATGATTCAGAAATATAAGGAAAATAATTAGACTATAAAAAGTCTTTTCATAAACTGAAATGTCAGCAACAACTCCAAATATCTACTGAACTCACCTTTCCACTCTCTGTGGAGTCCTCAAGTTCCAAAAAGGAGTTTTAAAGTTCTCATATGATATCAGTGTCGAAGTGAGAACTTTCAGTGAACATATACTGAGTACCTCTCATGCCAGGAATCACTGGCCACAGGGAAACTGGAGTTTAATATAACCCATTCCTTTCCTTAAGGAACTCCCCCAGCTTTATTGAGATATAACTGGCATAATTACATGTATAAATGTAAGTGCACAATATGATAATATGATACACTTATATATAACCAAATGATTACCACAGTAGAGTTAGTGAACACCTCCATCACTTCACATAATTACCATTTATTTTTTGTGGTGAAAACATTTAGGATCTACTCTCTCAGCAACTTCCAAGTATATAATACAGTATAGTTGGTTACGGTCACCATACATTGGGTCCCCAGAACTTATTCATTTTATAAACCAGAAGTTTGTGCTCTTTAACTGATATCCCATTTACCTATCCCTGCAGCCCCAGAGAACCATCATTTTACTACTTCTATGAATTCAGCTTTGTTAGATTCTACATATGAGTGATATTGTGCAATATTTGTTTTTCTCTGACTTGTATCATTTGGTGTAATGCCCTCAACGTCCATCCATGATGTCACAAGGGTAGGATCTTCTTTGTTATGGCTGAATAGCGTATATATATGTATATATATGCTATATATACATTATATATGTATAACACATATATATACATTATATATAAAACACATTATATATATATAATTTAAAGAAATTATAAGATATTAATAGCATATATATCATATATATAAAGAATTTATGAGATAATTAGATATATAATTTCTTTATCCATTTGTTCATAGATGGACATTTGGGTTGTTTCCATGTCTTGGCTATTGTAAAAAAAAAATCCTTCCCTGAACATAGTTCAGATATTTCTTTCAGATCCAGATTTCATTTCTTTGGATATATACCTAAAAGTGGGACTGCTGGATTATATATTAGTTCTATCTATAATTTTTTGAGGAATTGCCGTTCTGTTTTCCATAGTGGCTGCACCAATTTACATTCCCACCCACAGTGCAAAAGGGTTCTCTTTTCCTTGTATCCTTGTGAACACTTGTTCTCTCTTTTTGATACTAGCCATTCTAACAGGTGTGATGAGATATTTCATAGTGGTTTTGATTTGGATTTCCCTGATGATGAGTGATGTTGAGCACATTTTTACATACCTCTTGGCCATCTGTATGTCTTCTTCAGAAAAAAAATGTCTATTCAGTTCCTCTGCCTGTTTTCTTTTTTAAATCCAGTTGTCTGGGGTTTTGTTTGTTTGTTTTTGCTATTGAGATGTAGGAGTTTCTTATATATTTTGGGTAGTAAGCCCTTACCAGATATATGGTTTGCAATTTTTTCTCCCATCCTACAGGTTGATTGTTTCTTTTGCTGTGCAAGTTTTTAACTTCCGGATGAAGTCCTACTTGTTTATTTTTGCTTTGCTTGGTTATGCTTTTGATATCATATCCAAAAAAATGTTGCCCAGACCAATGTGAAGGAGCTTGTACCATATTTTTTCTTCTAGGAGTTTTATGGTTTCAGGACTTACATTCAAGTCTTTAATCCATTTTGAGTTAATTTTTGTAAGTGTTGTAAGATATGGGTCCAATTTCATTGTTTTGCATGTGATTATTCAATAACATCATTTATTGAGGTGACTACCTTTCCCCACTGAATATTTTTTGGCTCACTTTTCAAATATTATTTTATATATATATAGGTTTATTTCTGGGCCCTCAATTCTGTTCTGTGATCTATGTCTCTAATTTTATTCCAGTACCATATTATTTTGATTGCTACAGCTTTGTATTACAGTCTGAAATCAGTAAGTGTGATGCCTCCAGCTTTGTTCTTTCTCAAGAGTGCCTTGAGAAAGATCTATCTTTCTCAAAACATCTCCACCATTTGGGGTCTTTTGTGACAATATAGGAATATTAGGATTGCTTTTTGTATTTCTGTGAAAAATGGCTTTGGAATTTTAAAAATTTTTTTTATTTAAATTCAATTAGCCAACTTATAGTACATCATTAGTTTCAGGTGTAGTGTTCAATAAATTATCAGTTGCGTATAACACCCAGTGCTCATCACATAACCATCACATACCCTTCTTAATGCCCATCACCCAATTACTCCATTCCCCCACCCACCTCCCCTCCAGCAACCCTCAGTTTGTTTCCTATAGTTAAGAGTATCTCATGGTTTTTCTCCCTCTCTGATGACTTCCCATTCTGTTTTCCCTCCCTTCCCCTATGGTCCTCTGCCCTGTTTCTTATATTCCACATATGAGTGAAACCATCTGATAATTGACTTTCTCTGATTGACTTATTTCTCTCAGCATAATACCTTCCAGTTCCATCCACATTTACATAGGGATTTCATTGAATCTATAGATGGCTTTGGGTAGTCTAGTTATTTTAACAATATTCATTCCTCCAATCCATGAACATAAGATATCTTCCCATTTATTTGAGTCTTCTTTAAATTCTTTATCAAAGTCTTAGAGTTTTCTGCGTATAGAATTTTCAACTCCTTCACTAAATTTATTCCTAAGTATTATATTGTTTTTATGCTATTGTGAGTAGCATTATTTTCTTTATTCCTTTTTTCAGGTATTTTATTGTTACTACATAGAAAAACTAATTTCTGTATGTTGATATTTTATCTTGCAACTTTACTGGATTTGTGGATTTGTTCGATGATTTTTTGGTAGGATTTTCTCTATATAAGATCATATTATCTGCAAACAAAGAAAATTTTACTTCTTCCTTTCTGATTTGGATATATTTTATTTCATTTCCTTGCCTGATTGCTTTCTCTAGGACTTCCAGTACTATGTTGAATAAGAGTGGGCGCCCTTGTCTTATTCCTGACCTTAGAGAAAAATCTTTCAACCTTTGACCACTGAATCTGAGGTTAGCTATGAGCTTTTTATATATGGTTTTTATTATGTTGAGGTACATTCCTTCTATACCCAATTGGTGAGAGTTTTTATCATAAAAGCATGCTGTATTTTGTCAATTTTTTTCATCTATTGAGATGATTGTATGATTTTTCACCTTTCATTTTAGTATGTGGTGTATTGATTTGTGTATGTTGAACAATCCTTGCATTTCAGGGATAAATCCCACTGAATCATGGTGTATGATCCTTTTAATGTGCTGTTTAATTCGGTTTGCTCATAATTTATTGAGAGTATTTGCATCTCCCTTGGTCTATAGTGGTTTTGTTCTTTTTGTTTGTTTGTTTTTGTTTTTCTGGTCTATATTGGTCTATAGTGTTTGTTTTTGTTTTTGTTTTTTTTTCCTTGTATTATCCTTATCTGGCTTTGGTATCAGGGTAATATTGGCCTCATAATTCCTCCTCTTTAAGTTTTTAGAAGAGTTGAGAACTTTTTGGTATCAGGGTAATATTGGCCTCATAATTCCTTCTCTTTAAGAGTTTAGAAGAGTTTGAAAATCAACAAGGAAACAAGAGCTTTGAATGATAGCATTTAATTATTTAAATGTTTGGTGGAATTCACCGAAGAAACCATCAGATCCTGGGTTTTTCATTGTTGAGAGGTTTTTGTTTACTGATTCAATCTCCCTAGTTATTCACCTGTTCAGATTTTCTATTTCTTCATAACTCAGTCTTGGAAGGTGTATGTTTCTAGAAATTTCTCCATTTCTTTTATTATCCAGTTTACTGGTGTATAATTGTTCATGATAATCTCTTATGATCTTTATATTTCTGTGGCATCAGTTGTGATGTCTCATTTTTCAGTCCTGCTTTTAGTTATTTGTGTCATCTCTTTTTTTATCTTCAGTTTGGTTAAAAGTTTGTCAACTTTGTTTACCTTTTCAAAAACTACAGCTTTTAGTTTCTTTGATCTTTTCTAATGTTTTTCTGTTCTCCATGACTTTATCCCCACTTCCATCTTTATTATTTCCTTCCTTATGCTAATGCTGAGCTTAGTTTGTTCTTTTTCTAGTTCCTAAAGTTGTAAAGTTAAGTTGATTTTTTTTTTGAGGTCTTCTTTTTTCTTAATGTAGGCATTTATCACTATGAATTTCCTTCTTAGAACTGCTTGTGCTGGGGGGGGAAGATGGCGGAGGAGTAGGGGACCCTATTTCAACTGGTCCCCGGAATTGAGCTGGATATCTACCAGACCACTCTGAGCACCCACAAAACCAGCCTGAGATGTAAGAAGATCTGGATCTCTACAAACAGAATATCTCAGGCAGTTGGTTTTGAGGTACGAAGCAGAGAGCCATGATTCTGCGGGCAGATATTGGAGGATAAACGGAGGCGGGAGGGTGCCTGGACGTGGGGATCCTACACCACCAGTGAGTGACAGCCTCGCACGCTGCGGCCGGGCACAGACTCGCAGGCTGGTAGCGTCGGGAAAGGACTTTAGGGCAGCCCCCGGGGTGGAAAACCAGACCGGAGGGGTCGCGCGCACCCGAACTACAGCCACCCTGGACAGAAACCGGAACGACGGTCCTGCGCACGTGAACTGCAGCCTCCGAGATGGAAACCCGGTTTGCCAGGGTCGCGCCGGTGAACTGCAACCCCTGGGAGGGAACCCCAAGCGGCGGAGTCACACGTGCACGCAAACTGGGAGCGGCTGGCGGTTTTAGAAGCACATAGAGCAGAGACGTGCCCCGACCTGGAGGCAGGACTGGGAGGGCTGCGGAGGGGCGCATGACCCAGGACGCTGCAGTTTATAGCAGCACGGACAGAAACGGAGACGGTGTGGCCTGGAGAGCTCACTGAAGAACACACTGCGGTCTCTCTGCTCTGAGGCAGAGGGTTGGATACGGTCTCCTGCTCTGACTCGTGGAAGAGACGTGGAAAGCTGCCAGGGAAAGGCGCCAGAGAACAAAAGCCCCAAAGACTGAGTCCCACTGAGCCCATCCCCCGCCACAGGGGCGCAGGGCAACTCCACCCAAACAGGGTTCCCTGAGTAACAGCGCGGCAGGCCCCTCCCGCAGAAGACAGGCTGGGAAAACAAGAGGCCAGCAACCCTAAGGTCCCAAGAAAACAGGTGCATCTTGCTTGGGTTCTAGTCAATAATTTGGACTCTATACATTCCCTCAAACACCCATCAACAGAATGACTAGGAGGAGGACCCCCCAAAACAGAAAAGACTCAGGGATTATGACTTATGCTGCAGATTTACAATGGATGCAGATATAACCAAGATGTCAGAGATGGAATTCAGGCTAGCAATTGTGAAGACAATGGCTAGAATGGAGAAATCAATTAATGGCAACATAGAGTCTCTAAAGGCAGAAATAAAAGGTGAATTGGCAGAACTTAAAAATGCTATCAATGAGATCCAATCCAATCTAGATAATCTAACAGCTAGGGTAACTGAGACAGAAGAGAGAATAAGCGATCTGGAAGACAGTATAATAGACAAAAAGGGAAAAGAGGAGGCCAGGGAAAAACAACTCAGAATCCATGAAAATAGAATCAGAAAAATAAGTGACACCATGAGGCGTTCCAATGTCAGAATAATTGGAATCCCAGAGGGAGTGGAGAGAGAGAGAGGGCTAGAAGATGTATTTGAGCAAATCGTAGCTGAGAACTTCCCTCATCTGGGGAATGAAGCAAACATTCGAGTCCTAGAGGCAGAGAGGACCCCTCCTAAGATCAAGGAAAACAGGCCAACACCCCGGCATGTAATAATAAAACTTGCAAATCTTAGAACCAAGGAAACCATCTTAAGGGCAGTTAGGGGGAAGAGATTCCTTATGTACAGAGGGAGGAACATCAGAATAACGTCAGACTTATCCACAGAGACCTGGCAAGTCAGAAAGGCCTGGCAAGACATATTCAGGGTACTAAATGAGAAGAACATGCAGCCAAGAATACTTTATCCGGCAAGGCTTTCATTTAGAATGGATGGATGGAGAGATGCAGAGCTTCCACGACCGGCAGAAGTTGAAAGAATTTGTGACCACTAAGCCAGCCCTGCAAGAAATATTAAGGGGGGTTCTATAAAAGGAGAAAGACCCCAAGAGTGATCTACAACAGAAATTTACAGGGACAATCTATAAAAACAATGTCTTCACAGGCAATATGATGACAATTAATTCATATCTTTCAATAATCACTCTCAACATGAATGGCCTATATGCTCCCATAAAACAGCACAGGGTTGCAGATTGGATAAAAAGACAGGACCCATCCATATGCTGTCTACAAGAGACTCATTTTGAACCTAAAGATACATCCAGACTGAAAGTGAAGGGATGGAGATCGATCTTCCATGCCAGCAGACCTCAAAAGAAAGCTGGGGTAGCAATTCTTATATCAGACAAATTAGATTTTAAACTAAAGTCTGTAATAAGAGACACAGAAGAACACTATATCATTCTTAAAGGGTCTATCCAACAAGAAGATCTAACAATTGTAAATATCTATGCCCCCAACAAGGGAGCAGCCATATACATAAGCCAACTGTTAACCAAAATAAAGAGTCATATTGATAACAATATGTTAATTGTAGGAGACCTCAATACTCCACTCTCAGCAATGGACAGATCATCTAAGCAGAAAATCAACAAGGAAACTAGAGCTTTGAATGATACATTGGACCAGATGGACCTCATAGATATTTACAGAACATTCCATCCTAAAACAACAGAATACTCATTCTTCTCGAGTGCACATGGAATTTTCTCCAGAATAGACCACATACTGGGTCACAAATCAGGTCTCAACCGATACCAAAAGATTGAGATTATTCCCTGCATATTCTCAGACCACAATGCTCTAAAACTGGAACTCAATCACAAGAAAAAATTTGGCAGAAATTCAAACACTTGGAAGCTAAAGACCACTCTGCTCAAGAATGTTTGGGTCAACCAAGAAATCAAAAAGAACTTAAACAATTCATGGAAATCAATGAGAACGAAAACACATCAGTCCAAAACCTATGGGATACTGCAAAGGCGGTCCCAAGGGGGAAATACATAGCCATCCAAGCCTCACTCAAAAAAATAGAAAAATCCCGAATTCACCAACTAACTCTACACCTTAAAGAACTACAGAAAAAGCAACAAACGATGCCTAAGCCATGCATTAGAAGAGAAATAATTAAAATTAGAGCAGAAATCAATGAATTAGAAACCAGAAACACAGTAGATCAGATCAATGAAACTAGAAGTTTGTTCTTTGAAAGAATTAATAAGATTGATAAACCACTGGCCAGACTTATCCAAAAGAAGAGAGAAAGGACCCACATTAATAAAATTATGAATGAAAGGGAAATAAAAACAATTATTAGAAATTATTATGAACAACTATATGCCAATAAACTGAGCAATCTGGATGAAATGGAGGCCTTCCTGGAAACCTATAAGCTGCCAAGACTGAAACAGGAAGAAATTGACAACCTGAATAGGCCAATAACCAGTAACGAGATTGAAGCAGTGATCAAAAACCTCCCAAAAAACAAGAGTTCAGGGCCTGATGGATTCCCTGGGGAATTCTACCAAACATTCAAAGAAGAAATAATACCTATTCTACTGAAGCTGTTTCAAAAAATAGAAACAGAAGGAAAACTTCCAAACTCATTCTATGAGGCCAGCATTACCTTAATCCCCAAACCAGGCAAAGACCCCATCAAAAAGGAGAATTTCAGACCGATATCCCTGATGAATATGGATTCCAAAATCCTCAACGAAATCCTAGCTAATAGGATCCAACAATACATTAAAAGGATCATCCACCATGCCAAGTGGGATTTATCCCCGGGATGCAAGGGTGGTTCAACATTCGCAAATCAATCAATGTGATAGAACACATTAATAAGAGGAGGGAGAAGAACCATATGGTCCTCTCAATTGATGCAGAAAAAGCATTTGACAAAATACAGCATCCTTTCCTGATTAAAACTCTCCAGAGTATAGGGATAGAGGGAACATTCCTCAAGCTCATAAAATCCATCTATGAAAAACCCACAGCAAATATCATCCTCAATGGGGAAAAGCTAAGAGCCTTTCCCTTAAGATCAGGAACACGTCAAGGGTGCCCACTCTCACCACTGTTGTTCAACATAGTACTAGAAGTCCTAGCAACAGCAATCAGACAACAAAAAGAAATAAAAGGTATTCAAATTGGCAAAGAAGAAGTCAAACTCTCTCTTTTCACAGACGACGTGATACTTTATGTGGAAAACCCAAAAGACTCCACCCCCAAATTACTAGAACTCATCCAGCAATTCAGTAATGTGGCAGGATACAAAATCGATGCACAGAAATCAGTTACTTTCTTATACACTAACAACGCAACTGTAGAAAGAGAAATTAAAGAAACTATTCTATTTACAATAGTACCAAAAACCATAAGATACCTCGGAATAAACCTAACCAAAGAGGTAAAGGATCTATACTCTAGGAACTACAAAACACTCATGAAAGAAATTGAAGAAGACACAAAATGATGGAAAAATATTCCATGCTCATGGATCGGAAGAATAAACATTGTTAAAGTGTCTATGCTACCCAGAGCAATCTATACCTTCAATGCCATCCCGATCAAAATTCCAATGACATTTTTCAAAGTGCTGGAACAAACAATTCTAAAATTTGTATGGAATCAGAAAAGACCCCAAATCACCAAGGAGATGTTGAAAAAGAAAAACAAAGCTGGGGGCATCACGTTGCCGGATTTAAAGCTATACTACAAAGCAGTGATCACCAAGACAGCACGGTACTGGCACAAAAACAGACATACAGACCAATGGAACAGAATAGAGAACCCAGATATGGACCCTCAACTCTATGGTCAAATAATCTTTGACAAAGCAGGAAAAAACATGCAATGGAAAAAAGACAGTCTCTTCAATAAACGGTGCTGGGAAAATTGGACAGCCACATGCAGAAGAATGAAACTCGACCATTCTCTAACACCATTCACAAAGATAAACTCAAAGTGGATGAAAGACCTCAATGTGAGACAGGAATCCATCCAAATCCTAGAGGAGAACATAGACAGTTCTCTTTGACATCAGCCACAGCAACTTCTTTCAAGATACATCTCCAAAAGCTAGTGAAACAAAAGCAAAAATGAACTTTTGGGACTTCATCAAGATAAAAAGCTTCTGCACAGCAAAGGAAACAGTCAACAAAACAAAGCGGCAACCCACAGAATGGGAGAAGATATTTGCAAATGACACTACAGATAAAGAGCTGGTATCCAAAATCTATAAAGAACTTCTCAAACTCAACACCCAAAAAACAAATAATCAAGTCAAAAAGTGGGCAGAAGAGATGAACAGACACTTCTCTGAAGAAGACATACAAATGGCTAACAGACACATGAAAAAATGTTCATCATCATTAGCCATCAGGGAAATCCAAATCAAAACCACACTGAGATACCACCCTACACCAGTTAGAATGGCAAAAATGGACAGGGAAAGAAACAACAAATGTTGGAGAGGTTGTGAGAAAGGGGAACCCTCTTACACTGTTGGTGGGAATGCAAGTTGGTACAGCCACTTTGGAAAACAGTATGGAGGTTCCTCAAAAATTTAAAAATAGAGCTACCTTATGACCCAGCAATTGCACTCCTGGGTATTTACCCCAAAGACACAGATGTAGTGAAAAGAAGGGCCATATGCACCCCAATGTTCATAGCAGCAATGTCTGCAATAGCCAAACTGTGGAAAGAGCCGAGATGCCCTTCAACAGATGAATGGATAAAGAAGATGTGGTCCATATATCCAATGGAATATTACTCAGCCATCAGAAAAGATGAATACCCAACTTTTACATCAACATGGATGGGACTGGAGGAGATTATGCTAAGTGAAATAAGTCAAGCAGAGAAAGTCAATTATCATATGGTTTCACTTATTTGTGGAACATAAAGAATAACATGGAGGACATTAGGAGAAGGAAGGGAAAAATGGGCGGGGGCAATTGGAGGGAGAGATGAACCATGAGAGACTATGGACCTGAGAAACAAACAGGGTTTTAGAGGGGAGTGGGGAGGGGGTATTGGTTAGCCCAGTGATGGGTATTAAGGAGGGCACGTACTTCATGGAGCACTGGGTGTTATACGAAAACAATGGATCGTGGATCACTACATCAAAAACTAATGATGTATTGTATGGTGACTAACATAACATAATAAAATTAAAAACTACAAAAAAAAAACTGCTTGTGCTGCATCTCATAAGTCTTGGTATGTTGTATTTCCATTTTCATTTGTTTCAAGATATTTTTTTTATTTCATATTTGACCCATTGGTTGTTCAGAGCAAATTGTTTACTTTCCACTTATTTGTGGGTTTTCCAGCTTTCCTCCTGTGATTTATTTTTAGTTTCATACCATTGTGGTCAGAAAATTTACCTGGTATGTTGTCAATCTTCCTAAATTTGGTAAGACTTATACTGTGACCTATAGTATGACCTATCCTAGAGAATTCCGTGTGCACTTGAGAGGAATGTGTTTTCTGCTATCGATGGATGGAATGTTTTATCTATACCTGTTAGGTCCATTTGGTCTAAACTGTAGTTCAAGTCCAAAGTTTCCTCATTGATTTTCTGTCTGGATGATCTATACATTGTTGCAAATGGGGTATTAAAGTCCCCTACTATTAGAGGGTTGTCTATCTCTCCCTTCAGATCTGTTAGTATTTGCTTAATATATTTTAGGTGTTTTGATGTTGGATGTATAAGATTGTTATATCTTATTAATAAATTGACCACCTTATCATTACATAATAATCGTCTTTTTGTCTTATTACAGTTTTTGGCTTAAGTCTATTTTGTCTTAATATGATATACATATATAAAAACTCCTGCTCTCTTTTGGTTTTCACTGGCATAGAACATCTTTTTCTGTCCCTTCACTTTGAGCCTATATGTATCATTAAAGCTGAAGTGAGTCACCTCTAGGCAGCATATAGTTCTGTCCTGTTTTTTTATCCATCTACCCATGCTATGCCTTTTGATTTCAAGAATTTAATCCATTTACATTAATACTAATCATCAATAGGTAAGTACTTACTAATGCCATCTTATTAATTGTTTTTGGCTGTTTTATAGTTCTCTTATTCCTTTCTCCTCTCTTTCTGCCTTCCTTTGTGAATTGATGATTTTCTGTAGCAGTATGATTTTATTCTGCTTTGTGATTACCATAAGGCTTACAAAAAAAAAAACACAACATTTTACAGGTATAAGTCTACTTTCTGTTAACAACTTAACTTTGATTACATACAAAAACTCTACTCTTTTTAATTCCCCACTCATATTTTGATTTCATAATTTACCTCTTTTTATATTGTATATTCATTAACATATTATTTTACTACAGTTATTTTACTACTTTTGTCCTTTAACTTTATACTAGCATTAAGTGGTTATTATATATCATATTATAGTATTAGTGCATTCTGAATTTGATTACATACTTACTTTACAAGTGTTTTTTTTTTTTTTTTTAATTTTTATGTTTTCATGTACCTACTGTTCTTTGATTTTAGCTTGATGAACTCCTTTCAACATTTCTTGCAAGGTAAGTCTTATGGTGATGAATTCCCCCACCTTTTGTTTATCTTGGAAAGTCTATCTGTCCTTCAATTCTAAAGAACAACTTTGCCTGATAGAGTATTCTTGGTAGGCAGGTTTTTGTTTGTTTGTTTGTTTGTTTTGTTTTGTTTTGTTTCTTTTAGCACTTTAAATATATCATCCCTCTTTCTCCTTGCCTGTAAAGTTTTTGCTGGGAAATTCACCTACAGCCTTGTGATGGCCCCCTTATAAGTTATAACTTCTTTTTTCTTGTTGCTTTTAAGATTCTCTCTTATCTTTGCTTTTTGACATTTTTATTTTAATGTGTCTTCGAAACCATATCTTTAAGTTGAGTTTGTTTGGTGACCTATGAGCTTCATTAACTTGGATATCCAAATTTCTCCCCAGATTTGGGAAGGTGTCCTTCATTATTTCTTCAAATAAGTTTTCTGCTCCCTCCTCCATCTCTTCTCCTTCTGGGACTCCAATAATTTGCAGATATCTTCTTTTAATGGTATTGCATAGATCACACAGGCTTTCTTCATTCTCTTTCATTCTTTTCTCTTTGTTCTCCTCTGACTGAATAATTTCAAAATTCTTGTCTGGTAATTCACAGATTCTTCCTTCTGCTTGATTCGTTTTGATGTTGATGGTCTCTATTGCATTTTTCATTTTATTCATTATATTTGTCAGTTCTAGAGTTTCTCTCTCTTTTTAAAAGATTTCTTGCTCTTTGTTAAACTTCTCATTTTGTTTGTGTATTGTTTTCCTGATTTTATTGACTTGTGTTTCTGTGTTTTCCTATAGCTCATTGAGATTCCTTAAAATAGCTGTTTTGAATTCTTTATTGAGTAAATTGCAGGTCTCCATGTCTTTGGGGTAGGTTACTTGAACGTTACTGTGATCCTTTGGTGGTATCATGTTTCCTTGATTTTTCATGTTCCTTAAAGTTCTACTATCTTCACATTATCAGCAGCAATCTCCTCTTCTAGTCTTTACTAACTGACTTTGGGAAAGAAATACCTTCTGTCCATTCTGCTAGGGATTCTGAGGCTTTGTCAGACCTTCTACTGGTATGCCCTTTCCACGCTTTTTGCTCTCTCCTGTGGCAGAATTCTTAAGCTTGTGTGCCTTTTCTCTGTTCTGCAATGCACCAGGCCAAGTGCTGACACCGCCCTTTTGCTTTCCCAAGGGCAGCACTAAAGCTCAAGTTTGTGGTTTCTCCTCGGCTTGTAGATTTGGGCTATTTTTCTGCACATGCTCACTAGCCATCTACCAAAGCTTATCTTGCCAATATTAGTGGTATGCCCAGAAGACTGGCCATAGGATGTGAGGGTGTGTGGGTGAGGCATGTGAAATGCTGGGGGTAGGTGTGGGCCAACCGGGGGAATCCATGGATGAGGTATCACAAACAGCTCATGGGAAGGCCTCCTGATGGAGTCTGATCAGTTAGTAGGATCTGCACTTTTTTTTTTTTTTGTAATGCCTTCCTAGAGTCCTATCTGTCACTCTTCCAGCCTCTTCCAGCCTTTCCAGTACCCCAATCATGCAGCTCATGACAATACTCTGAATGGAGTGAGAGGGAAATGGAACCCATCTGGGGAAGATGAGTGCTTACTCACACACTTTAACTTTACCCCATGGGAGAAATCATGGACTAAGAAGGTCTCGCTTGGCACTGAGCTGTGTTGCCTTGGAGAAAAGGGTTATGTAAGTAAAGTCAAACTGTTCCTCTTATCCTCTCTAAGGCATCCAAACTTGTACTTTTAGCTCTAATTCTGTGATGGAACTTCTCTGTCAGAAACCTGGACTTGCATAAAGGCTCTCAAGTTCATGCTTGATCTAAGATCATGTTCTCTAGGAGTTCCTGACTGTGACTGAGAGGGGCTGGAGCTGGTTCATGGGTCACTTCAGGGTCCACAGCCAGAACCAAGGTTGGTATGTCTGTTATTTGATGCACAGGTGGGCAAGACTCCTTCTGGTTCCTAGGCATATGGTTCTGGATCCCACAGCTCCCACAAAGACACTTCTGCCTGTGGATGGATACCAAATTGTTGTAGAAAGGGGGGATATGACAAGAGCATCTTATTAGCCATATTGTTAATGTCACTCCTCAAGGAACTTTTGAAGTAATGGAACCTGGGAATTCTTTGGTAATTGTTCTTTTCATGTGGCTCATCTGGATTAGTCACTAGATGGCTAAAGCTGGATAAATATGCCTGAGTCAAACTAGCTTTTCCGCCTTAAGTTAACCAAGTGGCTAGGATCTATTGATGCAGTTTGTAGTGTAGAACTGTCTTAGAGGTCTACTAAGCCCCTGGCAATGATCTGGGCTGATGTGTAGTTCAGTGTACTACATATCTAACTCAAGATAATGTGTATTCCTAGGTATAGCCCAACAAGATCACATCTCTTCCATCAAAGTCACAATTACTCTCAGAATGCCTCGTGTAAACAGGGGTACTGGAACAACCCTATGGAACTGATTTTTTTTTTTTTCAAATTCTTAGATCTCCAGTTTCTTAGGTTATTAGTACAAAGAGGTAGGCTGTACCAGAGGAAGGGAATGAGGAAGAGAAAAGAAGATAAAGGGAAATGTATAGAAAAAAATGTTACTAAAGAAGACATAGGTGAGCTAGGCTAGTGGGCTATTTAATCAGAGAGACTTTCTCATTGATAGTTCAGGGATGTGTCTTAACACTGCTATGTTTGTTAATGAAAATGGCCTATGCTTCTACTCACAAATTCTAGTTTGATGCCCAGTGTTCCAGAGCTCAGATATCTTATGCCATGGACTCTACCTGACTGATTATTCTTTTATATTTTTGAAGACAAGGAATGATGAGACATTAATATAGATGCTCCTAGTGTGCCAGTGTTTAGAGGAATGATTCTACATGTGGCTGGGGGAAAAGACAGGTATTAATGCAAAAATTATCAAGAGGCCAGGGTGTCTGGCGCATTTGTAAAGCAGCAGTATTGAGGTACGTGAGAGAATGGGAACAAAAACGTTGTAATGAATTTGCTGCCCTTGGGCTGCTGTGATCGAGGGCGATTCCTTCTGACTGGTGAATTACACCGTGGAATATTGATTTCCTTGTGCAGAACTAGGGCTGGGCAAATGGTTTGCCTGACCCTTTTACACACGGGCTGTGCTACTGTTGGCTCAATCAAATGCTCCCTAGATGAAGAAAGTCTTTCATTCTTGGAGGGAGGCATCCTGTACCCAGAACATGAGAAAGAGAATGCTAGTGAGAAGGATAAATTATCCATTATTCTGGATCATGGAGTGTCTGATGAATTTGTTTTTATTAAGGAAAATGTCCTGCCCACCTTAGGCCTAACAGAAATGGGGAGAAAACAGTGGTGATTTAATTTTCTTGGCTTCCTGTGGACTGTGAGCTATTTGGCGGACAGGAAGAGTCAGGATTACTAGCTGGTACAAATTGCTAGCTAGTACAACAAGTTTGGTGTTATCTAAACTGGTGTCATTGTCAGAGTAAGAAACATACTCTGAGAAGTCAGTCAACAAAGGGTTTGTAGGCAAAGAGCTTGAGCAATTACATCATTATGGGTTGTATTCCTAAATGATGAGCTCTAGTCCATATGGGACTCCCTGGGTGATTCCAGAAGCGGCTGCTTTCTGTTCATTTGATTAAAAATCAAAGCGTGTAGGACACAATCCATATCAAATATATTTGAGAAAGGTAAGCATCCTATAAGGGAAATCCAGAGTGCAACATCACAGTAGGGTCCTTTAATATGGGTTAGAATAGTCCACAAACCATCTATAACCATCTAGAGCATTTTATAAGCATTTTTGGAGCATGTGTACTTGTTTGGATTTCTTGTCTTAAGAATGTGACTGTATTTTTTTCTTCAGATTTTCAAAGAATAGCCTAACATCCAAAGCTTTGAGAAAGATAGGCTTCTTAATCCTTATTTCTATGCCAGAAAAAGGGGTCCTTCCTAGCCAGGTGTGAATAGCAATACCTCTTACCTCTCTCCACAAGACCAATTCAAATGTGGACTTCTCTCGTTTTGTGAACTATGGAAGAATGGAGAAGGAAAGTCCATAGTGTTGAAGACCTTAGGAGGCCTTTTGAGAGCAGCTTGTCCAACATCCATTTTAGCAATTAGGAAATTGAGGCCCTGGAAGGTTCGATGACCTGTTACAGATCCCACCACAAAACCTAGCCTATGTTGAGCTAGAACACATCCTTTGGCTGCCTGTTTCATATTCTCTCTACTCTAGCTATACTCGGCCCTCAAAAAATGAGGGGGAGTTGGTATGCAATAGCATGTGCTACATTTAAAGTGTGAAATTTGATTGTATTTTGCCTAAAGTTTGTCTAGGAATGGTGTTCACAGTGACTCCGGTGAGGAAGGAGGCAGGGCCTCACCTCTACCCTCTAAGAACTTACTTTTGGCACCACAGGGCACATCCGCTGTGTGTGAATATACACCCCTTCCCACATACAGACTTAGGAATAAGTTGTGTATTTTGAATTTCTTCTCTATTTTATCATTTTATTTTCATTTTTCTTGCTTATTAAACTCTAAGATGGACACTTAGAGAACAGAATTTTGTGTTTACCAGACAGCAGCTATTACTGTACATCTTAGTTCCTATCTGTCTTCCTTTCCAAGTGGCCAAGTACAATGAGAATAATTGTGGATGGGAATGAAAAGAATGACATGGCACTGGCTTGAATTGGTGACATGATAAAGCATTTATTTTCTTTGTCCTTCTCTTTCTAACCCCTCCTTCCAAAGGAAGACAAGGACCCCCTCACCCACGTGTGTGCTCTATGGCTTGTGCTCTTCTTCCCTTTGCAGTTCACAGAGTGTAGGAGATATGGCTTGATGGCTCCACCTGATCCTTCCATCAACTTTGCAAATGAACCTTCAGAGGAAACTGAAGCTTAAGAGAGTGGCCAGGAACAAACATTTGGAAAAAGGGATCAGGGATCATACAGTTTCCAACGCCAAACTCAGTCTAATCTTGGCCCACTGCCTCTTATATCTTCATGCTCGTCACAGAGGAGTTACAAATGAAGCATAGAGTCTAGGGGCAGAATGAAAAGTGAGGGGCACTCAGTAAACTTGGAATTGAACCAACAATACACAAATATGTCAAATGAGACCTGCCCAAACATTTCTGGACTCTTGAGCAGAACACTTATCAGGGAATGTGATATAATTATTAAAAATACTATCTGGAGACCTCTCTGTTCATTACTCTCTCCTATTATTTTAAAAATGGATCTTGGGAATAACAGGTGCCATCTATTTTGAAGGATTATGTAATTTAATAATTATAATAAATACTTCCCCACACACATGTGCACGTGCATGCACATACAAGCACGCACATGCACGCATGCACACACACACACACATTCCTAGTGAGAACTCTGAGTATTTTGTTTAGCTCCAATATCTTTTACTTTTCTAGACTTTAAGATGTATGGCAGTTTATTCTCTTGTTTTACTTGTGTCGTATAGAGAGCAAAACTGAACAGCAGCTTGGGGCTAACATCATTTCCTGTTCTAGAAAAAGCTACTGTCTTTTATTAGACAACACTCCTTTCCAGGTGTTGTGGTGTCCATCCCTCAAATTCTCCTTAAGGAGTCACTTCACATGTCTGTAGAAATGGCAGCTTTGATCATGCATGTCCCCTTCTTGTAAGCCATCCTGGGAACAAGGACAATGCATTGGCTCTATCACTCACCCCAATTCACACCTTCCATTGTCGTTTATCAAAAACACAGTTTTCCAAAGTTTTACTTGCAGAAATCTTATTAAGTCTGAAATTACATGATTGAATTTTGAAGATTGAAAATGATTAGTAATCCCCCATCATAACACCTTATATAAAAGATAAAGAGAACCCAACTAGCTAGTAATAGAATCTGGACTAGTTCCTAGTTCTACTGATCAGTAGTTCAGTTCTATATCCAAAATACTGTACTGATACTGAGAAATTCCAAAATCAGAATCACTGGAAACCAGGTAAATGCTATGGCCATAGCCAACTTATATTTCTAGGAAGTTTTAATCAAATAGATATTCTGACAGAGGTACAATTCATTTTCAAATAATGTTAACAATCCCTGAAGTATAGACATGAATTCATGTACCTTAACAATATGTCAGAAGCAATGTCTAAGTTACATGGAAGCTTGGATGGCGGTAAGATCAACATTCAGAAAATGAAAGCCAAACTAAGCCTCCTTCATAAAAAAATAATGCACCAATACGCTTCAGACATAAATTATAAGAAGTGATCATATATTGAGCTCAGGAATTGGACAGTCTGCTACAGAAAGCTATGTTGTTCTAGTCACATAATGTGGATAAGATGGGAGACATATGAAGTTGTGAGGGACAGGGAAATTAGAATGAAGATGCAGAGACTCAGAGATCTCAGTTACTCACAAATCATGGGGATATTCATTTACCTTTATTGCCTTGGAGAAAGATAGAGTTGGACACTCATGGAAACAGCATCTGAATTAAAAGCAGAGAGAGGTAAGGATTGATGCTTTAGAATGACCTGATTGAGGAGTTGAGGATGATAAAGGAGACGCTAACTATACAATCAAATCCCAGTGAGCAAGTTGTGAACCAAATTAGGTCTGGGATTTAGTTTACCTTTGTTTTTTTGTTTTGTTTTGTTTTTTCTTAATGCAGGAAAGAGGTATTATTTAGTGCCTCTCTCAGATACACTAATCTCAGTTCTTTTAAGTTGCTTATCTGATGAAGAGAAAATGGCTGGCATGTGCATATACACTTGGCCATAGAAGAACAAGGCTGTGTAAGCTTATCACGAGCAGGGACCATCTACTCTGCTATGTCTCTCCTTTACATAGATTTTTGTTCTGTCCTGAGAAGTACCTCAAATTTGTACCATTGTAAGTATAAAAACATGTAGATGTTTTGCTGATCCCAGATTTTACATTTTTTTAAAAATCAAATGCACACATTAAAGGGACGTTTCTGTGATTGATTGGTGTGACTGCCCTCCCTTCTAAACTGAGATATACAATAAAGATAAGTCAGTCTAATGAAAAGTGCTAAATCTCACTCCAATTTTAGTGTTAATTCATTTGTTAACTTATCTTCAGCTTGAAGAACAGTAACTGTCATTCATCATCACCATCATTATCACCATCCACAGCAACAAAAGCAAATATTTGTGGACCATCAACTGTGATTATAGTTCCAGATTTGGAGGTTCCACTCATCAGAAGGCTGTCCTTGGACAAGTACTCATAATGCTTCAGGTGAGACATCTGAACCCACTAGGTAGAAGAATTATGGGGAAAAACTTAACTACAATTTGTGAGCCATTGCCCATCTGTGTGGCTAGAAAGGAACAGATATTCTGTTGAAATAAGATGATTGGGGTTCTTTAGGAGTTTGCTTAGAGTGGTGAGGGCTAGAACATCCCCCACCACCCCACCCCCTAAACACAGGAGAGACTGTTATGGGATAAAACCTGCCAGACTTAAATCATGGCTCCCCCAAAGGACATCCTAAAGTTGGGGGCGGGGTGCTGGATGAATCCTAAAGTATGCCAGTCTTGAGTCTCAAGGAGTCCAGTACACTTGAAATCCAGGCCAGCCTAGGAACAGTCTTCCATCTGTATCTGTACCAAGAAAGATAACTTCAGACACTATTCAGGATGTTTTTCTTTAATGAACAAGAACTCTCTGGCCAAACTCCTTTTCCTGAAAAGAGACAGGCCTGGAGAATTGTCCCTATAAGCTCCTAATCAAAGCCATGTCTTCCTGGACTGAACTGTACATCTGGTTAAAGGCCCTTTCTTGTGAGCACATGGATGCTTCCTTTAAAGACTGAAATTTGGCAGATTGGGACTCATGTGGCACACAGAGCCGAAAATGAGAGGAACTCCCTCTTGCTGCAGGATAGGAGGTTCTCCTATCTGCTGAACCCATCAGCCACACCAAAGCTGCTTCTACAAGGCCCGTGCTCTTGAATAACCAACGTTCTAAAGAACCACAAGACAAGGGCTATCGAACTCACAAATAGATAAATTTAAGCCTTCCTCATCAATGCCACTTTATAAGCTTCGCTGTGACTGACCAGTCCCTCCTGGGAGGATGGTGAAGGAGTAATCTAAAGCATGCTCAGTAAGTATGAAAGAGAAAGCTCTGATTCAAATGGAGGCCATGTGTCCCCGTGTTCCCACGTTCCAAAAACTCTAGGAAGTGTCTCTTTGCAGATGTTTTGGTACATTTTACTCAGAGGTGTCTGGGCTCAAGTTTAGCATACAGGAGTTACCCGTGTCCACTTTAATCCCATGAACACTATGACCTGCTCACAAATCCTCCCACCAGTGCCTAGAGTAGTTTTAGGCAAGGGAGAACTGGTAAATCTCACCCATCCACTTTCAGTCTAAGGACACCTAAATCCCATGCCTTAGCAGTTCTGGGATATAAGTGAGGGGTAATTCCAAAGCAGCCAAATTTCTGTGAGGTTTGGCCAGACTGCTCCAGATCATGCTGCTGGGAAGAAAGGGTAGGTGGCACCTGGTGGTGAGGGTGGAATGTCAAAAGGGCACAGAGAAACCTGAAGTCAACAATCTTTTCTCAGTTTTGCTAGTAACAGCCAGAACCGAAACTGCTCCTTCCTAAACATTGCCCATTCCTCTTGGCTGGAACTGAGCCCCGAGGACACAGGGACGGTAATTCCTGAGAGTTTCGGCTATGACCGCATTTCTGCCTCTCAGTGAATCTGCAGCTACTAACTTAATTCCCAGAATCAATCAGAACAGATTAGAATTATTTAAATGCTATTTGGTATTAAAATCTATTTTTTTCTCTTACTTGTGACTAAAGGAAAGGTTTGGGGGGTAGGCATGGTGGGAAGAGAGTCCCTAAAACACTGGTTGGTAGAATTTGGAATTATTTAATACTAACCCAAAGTGTTTTGAGCTTTTTTTTTTTTTTTTTCCTATCTTTTCTTTTCATGATAGCTACACTAGGCTGCCTCCCAGAAATAATCACACATAAAAGCCTTTCCCTAACCAGGCTTGACATTTTGCCCAGGTTGCGAAGTGGGGTGTTTGGACACAAGCAGGATGCTGCAAACCTCAGCCACTTCTTGAAGGCATTGGAGATGCAGTCCTCATGAGAGCCACCCCTCCTTTGCTTCTGTTAGGAGGATGAAGGTGGTTTCCTGGGCCCATCTGTCATCAGAGCACATCCACAGAAGAACCCACTTCACCCCAACGAGCGAGCTAAAGGGCAGTAGCTTGAGTCAGATGCGCATTCGCCTCCATATTCTTCACACCTGAGCCAGACAGGCTCTCTTGCCCCTCACCCCCACCCCCGCTTGAGAATGAGGTACCACACCAGGTGAAGAGGGACATGGAACACTTTTTAATGTCAAGTCAGAGACAACCCCTCCCTCCCCTAGGCCCCAATCCCACTTTCCCTCATCACATCCAGGACCCCTCCCCGAGGCCTCTCCCGTTCCCAGACTTCGGGGGAGGAAAAAAAGGTTATCTAAAAACTGCATTTTCTTCTCTTTCATACACACACACACAAAGGTGGGAAATTAAATAAAATGAACCGAGAGGATTCAATTCTCCAGTAGTCACGAAGGCATCAGAGATTCCCATAATGGTCTAAAGCAAGTGGTTACTAACTGTTTAGTTGGTTCAGTTGCTTGCTGTTTGCTCACGCCCCGAGGCATGATGGAGAAGCCAGGCCTCCTGTCAGGGCCTTCGCCTCCGAGAGCCACACCTGGAAAACATGCTGCGCCTGGTGTTAGTGTTTTGTTCTGTTTCTCTTTTCACTTTTTATAAATGTCTCTGACGTGTAAATAACCCAAGAAAATAAAAAGGCAGGAGCTGATTACACAATTACCAGTAAACTCTATCATCTTTTAGAAGATCAACACACAGCTAACGCCATATACAGCATGCAGTAATGTCTGAGAAAGGACCCTGCTGAGAAATAAAACGGCTAGAACTCTAACAAAAAAAATATATGTATATATATACTGTATAATATATGTCATCAAAAGAAGCATAGCCAACAAACTCAAGATACAGTGCAGATCACCCTTCCATTTCTAAACAACAGGTAGAAGCATAGTATTGTCTGCATTAAATGCCAGGATAAGGAGAAATCTGTAGCGCTGGTGGAGATGTTGGTTAAATTGTATGTGTTTTTTTGGTGGATTTGACATATCCTCACCAGGTGGTTAATGCCCGGTGTGCGGTCCACCAGTTGTAAACCTAGTTAAGAAGTACACTATTTTTAATGTTAAACATACTTCTCCTCACCCCTTTCATTTGTGTATTTTTTAGTCCTGTCTTGTTTTTGCACTAAATTCTAGACTCATATCAGAAAATATAATTAATAAAATTAATAATGAACCAGAATCCCTTATTATCCATGATGTCCATGTAGTGAAACAAAAACCAGAAAAAGAAAAAGTTTAACAATATCTTGTGTGACTGTTGATTGTGGGACTGTTGTAGCTGTCAGGCTGTCTTGTTTAGTTTCCGTTTTCTTTCTTTCTTTCTTTTTCTTTAATTTTGCATCTTGTAGCACACCCAAGGGTGGCACAGTCTCCGAAAGGGGCCATGGGGGCCCAACTGGGCCTGCACGACTCGCTCTGTGTTCGTCTCTGCTGAATTTGGGGTGGCCGGCTCCAGAATTTTCCTCGCTGGGGGCACGGTAGTGGGCGGAGTGGCTGCGCCCGGCCCACCCTGGTCACAAACAGGTCACAATGCAGCTGCGGGTGGGTCCAAAGCCGGGCGTGCGTTCTTCCCATTTGGGCAAAGAAAGAAAACTCAGCTGTGCCTACGGATCCGCAAGGCCTGCAAGGCGATTTTCAATTTCCCTTTTAAACGTGTTTTCCCAAAGTATTCTTTGTTCCCCTCCCTCGAATTTGTGTCCCATTAGGCTCTGTGTCTCGGAATTTCATTTGATTCTAGCTCATAAGAAACGGGGATGCTCTTGTTGCTGTGGGAGATGCCGTTGCTGTGGGGCGGGTGGTTGCCGTGGCGGCAGCTTCTCCCCAGTGAGGCAAGTGGCACTCACATCAAAACTTGAGGAGTAGGTGCAAGACCAGAAGAGGTAGCAGCCAGATGCAGCCTGCCCTCCTCGACGTCCCGTTGTTCACTTCGCTGACTGCGCCGGGGCCTGTGGAGAGAGCACACTCGTCATGGGCCGCCTGGTCTAAGAGGGACCATCTGTTACCCGATCACCCTCTAACTGGGACATTTCATGTTCCTGCTCCATACGTGTGTGTGGGGGGGCACTAGAAATAACCTTGCACAGCTTGGATCCCTTGGATGCACACTATATAAGGGGGAGCTTTCCTTTGCACGAGAGAACACGAGGCTCAGGTTCAAGTGTGCTGGTGGTCACGGCTCCTTTGCTGTGTGGTAACGTGTTAAGGCCATGGCTCAGGTCAAGTGCAAGAAGAAGGTGGCAGAATTAATCCATATTCTATAAAGAGCTTCGAGGAAGTGAGACCCTTGTAGTGTCTGCATCATCATCTGACCACTTCTGAGCCTGCCTCGAACATGCACGTAACCCTCTAGCAGCTCGCTCTGTCGTGCAGGGAAGGACCTGCTGGACACAACAATCTGTCTCCACTCTGCTGTTGCATCGGACTCAGCGTCCGTTCTGTCAATCACTCTATCTCGGGCCAGGCACTGGGCTTCCACCTGCAGCACTTGGCCTCTTCCCCATCTGGACGAGGTCACAGCAGCGCTAGCTCAAGTATCCCGTCCCCGAAAGGCCAGAACCAGCCCGCTGGACGTCGAGGTGGCATGAAGTAAGGAAATGGGTAGCCTTTTGCTGTGTACCTGCAAGTGAGGGAAGGCTTATGTGGACACTAGGATGCACAGCCTGCAGCCGTGTACATCTGCGGGTGAGAGGCGCACCTCACTGCAGACAGATACTCTTGGGAGACAGGACCAAAGGCAGGAGGCAAGGAAACCATGAGGTGCATGGAATTTCCCAGCAGTTTCTCTATTCTTTGAAACATAAGCGTTCTGGCCAAGAATGCCTGTAACAAATGGAGCATGATTCATGGACAGTACACACAAGTTTGGAGGCTCAGATGTGTTGGGTACCTAATGCAGTGGGCCACCTTGTCAGATTGGACTTGCTCTGGAAGGCTCTGTTGCCCTGAATTTAACAGAGGTATTTAAAGCTGGTATCCCCTCTAAGGCCATGTCCACACTGGGGTCAAGAAACAAAGTCAGAACGTGCTTGTCTGACTTGGATGCTAAGAATCAGAGACATTTCTGGCTAAGGCAGATCAGCATCAAACCAGGCTTTCTCGATTCCATACAGGATGATTCCATCATGTCCTAGAACCCCTGGCCTGGAAACACTGCCCATCTAACTTTAATTCCTAGACCTTTGGGACAAATCTCTGATTCTAGGGCAGTGGCTAAAGAGATGGTCATGAGTTTGAAATGGACTGGGTCTTCCAATCTCATGTGTCTGTGCTGTCTGGTTCACAGTATTCCCAAGGCCAGGGAGTGTAAGTTCTCGTGTTAAGAAGCCCAAAACACATGTATTCTGCTCTCCACCCAGCTGGGAAGTAAACCTCTGGGCAACACAAAACAAAAGGTATGTGTCATGGAATGCCCTCCTTCTCCCAGTCCTCAGTGGGATATAGGGGACAAAGGAGCACTCCTTTTATGCTCCAATGCCTTACATTTTAACTTCAGAGATGCTTATCATTTACCATTGATCACTAATTGTCTCTGTCTTGTAATATTTAACTAGTATGTTTCTATGTAAACCACCATCAGGACTCCTTTTTTCATATTCGATCTCTGTTATCTTTAGAGCATTCTTTGGAACCCCAGGAGAGAAGCCACTCACCATGCCTTCTAGGCTGAGGTGGTTCGTTCTCTCCCTGGAGGAAGCCCTGCTGCTCTGGGCCACTCCAAGATCCTTCACATCAAGACCTTTGCCCACGACTGAGGCTGACTCTAAGCCACAAAGGTTGTTTCTGAGGTCAGTGGGCCAGCAGGTCTTTGAGGAGCCGGGTTCCATGTTTAAGTGGGACAGGCCTGGTGGCTGCACTCCATCTTCCCACGCGCAAGGCACGAGGATTCCAAGGGTGTTCTGCCTGCCTGGCACAGAGTGCTCCTGGCCAGACACGCATCTGTTGGTGCCTAGCTCTCTTTCTCTTGCCCGTCTTTTGCTCTCCTGAACATTTGCACACACAGCTTTGCAGCCCACTCCCCCACTCCCTCCAGCACATTCCCACCCTCACTTCCAGCCCTGGCCATGGCTCGGAGGATGCCCTGTGGTAAAAGGAGAAGAGAATAAATGCCAGTTCTCTGCATTTCATGGCTCTGGGCTTTCCACCTGCATTCCCTCCTCTTGGGGCCGCCCAGCTCATGGGAGTTGCCAGGGAGGAAAATGGAGAATGCCACAAGCCAGGCAGACAGCCCAGCAGGGACCCAGCTTCATGACCATGTAAGAAAAGTAGAACCGTGTTTGCAGCCAGGGCCTCTGCCGTGCTGCATGGGAGGCGGCTGTGGGTGGGCAAACAACCCCCAAGGTACCTCACAATCGCTGGAAGCCTCTGCAGGTGCGCGCTCTGGGCACCCTGTCTTTGGCTTCATTGCTAAGCCCCTCAGAGTTCCTTTGTGGCTCTGTTGCCTGCTGGGAAGTACCACAGAGAGCCTGCAGAGAGGGGTCCTGACCTGTTGTGTCAGAAAACTCTTCCCACAGAAGAAAGGCAAAGGCCACCAAGTGTGCTGGAGCCTCCTCTTGCCTGCATTGTTACCCTGGCCAAGCTCACAGAGCCTCTCTGCTGCTCTCCTGTCCTAGGCCCACAGGGGGCTGTCACTCACTGCGTGGGACCATGTCCAGCCTGCCCCCGCCCCCCTCCCCCACATTTTCTCCCCTCACCCTAACTGATCCTTCTCTTGGGCACGTCCAGGAAACCTGACCTGGACAAAACTGATCACAAGGAGGAGGAAACAGGGGTTGACCCCAGAGAAACATCGAGACAAGGGTACTACTCCAGCTGTCCTCTGCATCAGCTCTCCTTTCCATTGCCATAAAAGTTCACAGATTGGGCCTTGCTCCCTGTGGCCTTGACCCCTTGAAGCTATTCTTTATGCTAATTCCAGAGCCGTGTTGCTATGAGTCCACATTCATCATGATACTAACCTACGTGATTCCTACAGCCTTTACAAAACTTCCCAACTCCTTGGTAGAACATTCCCTACATTTCATCATCTGCTTGCCATCTGCCTCCTCAGCCACTGTTCCTGCCACAAGTTCTTCGGTTTCTCCCTGCCTCTCAAGCACACGGGCTTGTGTGCTCACACAACTGTGTGTGCGTGTGAGCCATATTCCCTTTCCTTCCCATCCTCATACCCTCTGCCCCCTGCCTGAAGTGTTCTTCACCCAAATCACTCCTTCCAGATTCCGTTCTGGTCCCCAGTTACCTCCTCCAGGCAGCCTTCCTTGATTTGGCTGCTATTTTGCTTCCATAGCACCGTTTGCATCCAGCTTTTAAAATACATACCATCTGTGTTATATTTCTCTCTATTTATCTAACATGTATTTCCTCTTCTGTGTTATAAGCTCCTTAAGGGCAGGGTCTGTGTCTAACTGGGCCCATGGCAGGTATTTAACAAATGTTTATTGAAAGAATGAAGGAACCAGAATGTTTTGATGCATACTGATGTGTTCACGTTTACTTTGCCTCTGTGTTTTCCTTTCTCTTAAGATTCTACTGAGAGAAAAAAGCAAAAGACCAACTGAACCAAAACAAAACAAAACACTCTTTCCCTACCTTCTTCTTTATCTCAGTTTTCTCTTCCAAACACCATTCACCTCTTTTTCTATTTCCAGTAAGAGTCACAGAAAGTTCTTACAGTTGAGGGAAAGTATACATAGAAGTAAAACCATATCGATTAGGATTTCAGGAAGAGTTCTTGCAGTTGGAAGGGTGTCCCAGCCCCCTCAAAGACACTCAGGTACGAGATGAGGATTATTCTCTTCAGCTCTCATATGTGGAGACGTAGCCTCAGAAGGCTTAATTGACTTCCCCAAGCTCACCCGACTTCTGTCTCCAAATACAATTTTCTTTCCACTAACTCGGGGCTGCCACTGTGTGTAACCCACACATCTTCCAAGAACGAGGAGAGGAGAGGAAGTGAGGCCACGGGGCCTGGTGCCACTTGGGCACTGGGACAGGTGGGCCCTACACAGGCCACCCCCAGTCGCCAGCATATGAAAGAATTTCATGAAATGAGGGCCTTTGTCCAGGCAGGTGTGGATCCCAGCATCCTGGGGCGGGGCCCTCTCAGAGCCTGCTCTGGCCAGAGCATCCGCCCATCCTGGTGACATGGGCCACACAGATGAGGGCCGTTCATCAAGCAGCCACGCCTCCACTCTGCCTCAGATGCCTTTATTCCCTTTACCTCATTAGAGAGCTGTGGAGGCCTAAAGAGACTAATTACCAGGACAGTTAGGGTCCCAGAGAACTGTGATGAGTGTCAATTTATCCATCAGAAACATCTAGTGGGAATGAAAGCCTCAAATAAGACATGTTTTATTCGGAGCCAAGTGACTCACCCAAGAACCTCCCCCTTCCTTCCATGTTCCCCTCCCTCCCATCACCTCCCTTCAACTCCAAGTTAGAGAGAGAGGAAGAGAGAAAGAGAGAACAGGGTAAGCAAAGACAGCATGCAAGGCCAAGGTCTAAGAAGACCATCGCATTAGAGCATCTGCGTGTGAAGAGAGGCCGGCCTGGTGTGGAGCAGCCAAGACGTGCAGCTACTCTGGGCCCTGGCACGTGGCGCATTAGTGCCTCTAGCAAACAGCAGTTAGACATCTGTGGGTGGAAGCTACCCAGGGGGAGTGGCAGGTCCTTGGAGACAGGTTAATCAAGACTGGCACAGAGATGGCCCAAGGTCAGGGAAGGATCCCACTGGGCTGCTTCCTGGGGTTAGCTCAGAAGAGAAGGCATCTGGGAAGAAAGTGAAGAGTTTGGGATACCCATCCCCACCCAGGAAGAGATGCCTGGGAATAAATATACCAACCTTTCCAAGGGGTCAAAGTTGTAGTTTTCACCTCTAAAAGAAATTAAAAACAAGCCACTGTTAAGGTAGAAAGCAGTCAGAGGCACTTGCTTTGCCCTTGGCTCTTGCTGTCTTGACCACAGCCCAGCTCTCATTAGTGCAGCCCTCCACTTTGCTGGGAAGTTGCCATAAGGTGGAGTGGTGGCGGGGGGATGGAGCAGGATATGAATGATGGTCAGATTGGATCATTGATCCAATGAGAGCCAACGCATCCATCTGATCGTAGCAGGAGACTCGGTACACCTTGGAGCCTGAGGCCCCAAGCCGATGAATACTTCTTTGTACAACAACTTTCTTTCTTTGGCCACCAGACTATCCTCTAATTAGTTGAAGTCTGTAGGTCTTATGTATAAAATTGGCTGATAACAAATGGATTATACTACAGCAATCTGAACATAAGTGCCCATGCTACATTTGAGATGTAAAACTTTGGGATTTATCTACCCGTTTTACAAACACTGTGCCAGAGGGCCCAGACCTGTGATGCCTGACCTCCCTGGATGAGTCAGACTATAGCTAGCTGGTCCAGAGGTGCAACCTCGGGCAATAAGACCCACACGTATTCTGCTGCACTTGCACTTGCTAGGTAAGACCTGCCTGTGGAAATTTACTGGGATGCCAGCTCTTCTCTGATGATTAGGCCACAAAAGACCCACATTTCATCAGCTTCAAGCCTTCAGAACAATCCACAGAGCCTTTCCTGCTAATAGTAGATGTCCCGCCCGAATGGCCGGAAGTGGTCCCATCTGGAATATTTTATTTCCCACTTTAACTAGGGGTCTCTGCAGTTGTTCAGCCTGGATGCAGAGAAGATGCAAAATCCTTTCACAATGTGTTTGTGTATCAAATCAACATGATTAAACTTTAAACATACTTTTATTTGTCAATTATACCTCAATAAAGTAAAAAAAAAAACAAATGCATGAAATTCTTTGCATCAAAGTGATACCATTCTCAGTGCAAAGGTCCTTGCATATAGAAGGAAAGACAACCTAGATATAATTCAACCTAAACTAAACTAAAACATCTGACCAACTTGAGATGAATACATATGTATGCCTTCAAGCTCTCTATCTATGCTTTCAGGGCACCTGAGATAGGATATCCCTCTTGACCAAAGGGGGCAGTAACGATGCGGGAAGCCATTCTGAAAAAGATGTAAGGGGTGATGTATGATCAAAGATCAAAGGCATGATTCACAGAAGATGTCAAGTTGAGGTGGTAGAGAAAAGCCAGGAGTGCTGGTGACATGTTATCTATCCATGTAGGGAGGACAGTCCCTTGGAGTGATTACAGCGGACTCGAGACCCACCCAGAAGCAAAGGTGGGGCTATTTTCATGAAGTGTCTCACTCAGGTACGACTGACTTGAGTCTCTGTACCAAGAAGAAGGGTGATTGGCAGGAGGGAAAATGAAGAGGGACTCATGGAATGATAAAGTAGTTCTAGGCCTTCAACCCCAAACCACAAGCAGTGCAGATGTAGGTTACGTGTGGGGGAGGGCAGCCACTGATTGCTGGGGTGCTGATTTAGACTCTGCTGGAGGAAGGACACAGGGGAGGGTTCTACTTGGTAGTTTGGTTTGCTGGAACTATCAGAAAGAGAAATTAATTGAAAGCGGAAGTTCCACAATGATCTAGATACCAGTTGTGATTTTCTGTAAAGCAAAGATCTATAAACAACTTCAGCTGAATTGTCCCCATCCAGCTACTCTTGTCCCTGAATCTCTAACACACACTACCTGAATGAAGGTCAGTACTCTTCAGTGTCCACCTTGGCAAAGAACTATTTGACATTGAGCCTTAGCTAGAATGTATCCTTGGGCTTTGCTAGATAGCAAAGTTTCAAAACTTCTACTTAATGGAAATGTCCTTCTGTCCGCCTTACGTATCACCACAATGAGGGGGGAATGTAGCCAAGATATTCTTTGTATTTACCCTGATGCTGCACTCCATCCCACTCCCTTTGACTTGGTACCAAGGAGAGATGCAGAAATGCTAACACGTTTTCTATATCATGCTTCAGATGGTATCACTGTTGCACCAGGTTGCAGAAGTGTGGACCTTGTTTGAGCCTTCAAGGTGAGTTGTAGCCACCCATCAGCTCATGTTACTGAGTTCATTCTTGGCTATCAAGAAAACAAACGATCTCTGACAATCCAAGCATGTATTTTCCTTGCCAAGAACTTGACTGAAATTTGTGATCTTTTTGTTGATACGCTAATGAGGAGCCAGGGTAGAATTGGATAAAATATTCAAAATAAAGAATGAATGAAAGAAAAGAGAAGAAGACAACAAAACAAAAAAAAAAAAAAGAAAGAAAGAAAAAGAAAAAAGAAACACTCCCCTCAAGCCTCTAAGTTAGTATCTCTGGTCAATCCATAACGTGATCTTTTTGCCACCAAAGCCAATGCCTGCAGCTAAATCTAAGTACCGAGGTAAGCACGGGGCTGCTGTCTGATTCTAGTGGGCAGAGGAGAGCTGGTTTCACACCAGGATGGATATATTCACTGTCCAGAAAGAGGATGAGAGAACGTCTTTTTATACGTTCAGTGTTTAGACACACGTGTCATAGGAATGCTCACTGCTGGATGGCTGGGCATAATTAACTCCTTTAATCCTCTGCAGGGAAGAACTGATCATCTTTTCTGCTGCAGTTTTTCCCTCCTGATACACAGAGTTTACTTACTCCCCCATTCTTTAATAAGTTGGTTTGACAGTCACTGTGAGGTTTGCAGGCATTAATCAGACAACCTTTCCCAGCCCACTGATACCATCAAATCTTACTTCATGCCTAGGAGATAAAAGACAAAGGACAGTGGATGGGAAATGAACAGCTACCAAGACGCTGAGTTGGCAGTGTGGGCCCCTGCACACTTGCCTGCAAGGGAGCTCGGTGAGGGATGGTGGCGCATCCCCGAGTCCTTATTTATCATGGCAGGAGTCCTGCACCACCAAATATTAATACGAGAGGGTGACATGCAATCTGTTGTGCTTGCAAAAGGGGAACAGGGAAATACTTCAAGGGTGGCAGAAAATGCAGAGGAGGGATGAAATTCTCTTATCAGAATCTCTCTAGTCCATCCAGAATCGAGTAACAAAATAGCTTAGAAGTTCTCGTAAAGCCAAGCGTACCCTGTCCGTGGAAATCCATGCATTTGTATAAATCTTGCTTGGTATTTCTGAGATTAGATGAGCATAACTTAGGGGTATTCCCTGAGAAAATAGATGACTCTCTATTCTGTGGGAGACTAGCAAAGGAGGAGGTAAAAAAAAAAAAAGAGAGAGAGAGAGAGAAAGAGAGAGAAAGAACACAGATGAATGGGAGAAATGCCCCAAGTGCAAGTTCTGCTTTCTCTAAGATTCTTTGGTTGTACAAAAGAGTCCAATAGCTATACTGAAGACCACATGAATCCAAATCTTGGGACATTCCAGATGTCTACAGTCTATAACTTCTGGCAATGACCCATTGCCCTGTGCTCGACAAGAAGGATGTGGGGTTGAGAGCAGCCCGAGAATCTGAGTAGAGAGCTGGCGTACAGATCCTTTTACCCACATCCATGGTTGCAGCAGAGAGGAGTGAGGCAGGACAGCTTTGTCTCAGCAGGTGGGGCCTGGTCATAAAGTGTCCTGCCCCCGATCCCCTGCTCAGCAGCTAGAAGGCATGTGTTTGTGTCTGCTCTGTTTTGTTATCATTGGTACTGGTGTGGGATCATGCCCCCTCTATCAGGTGAGTACACCTTTAGGGAAAGACTAACTGCTAAGCAGATACTGCCTATATTAGAAGCTCCTATTCCCTCTGGAAATAAAGAGCTAAGTGATCAGAATGAGTTCGGTCACTTCTGAAAGGACAGCCTGTAGCACCATCTGTCTTCGCTCCAGTCCCTCAGGCCTCCCTTTTACCATTTATGGTTCGCTACTTTCCTAACGCTCTTGATTTTAGATCTGTGACTATCCCTGCACCGGGGTTCAATAAACGTAAGTTGAATCATAAATTGGACCTGAACGCTTCCATTGACTTCACTTTTACTGTCGATTTCTTTGTTATTTTCCTGTTTGTGGGGCATCACTACGGCACCCTACATCACTAAGGTGAAGAATGTAGCCCTGAATCTTTTCATGATAAATGTATTTTTCCTCATCTGTCAAACAGCTTCACATGCAATTTATCCCCTTCCCTCTCCTTCCCCACCTTGCAAGTCTACTGCCGGCCTCCCTTGAGGGTTCACGTGGCCAGATGGGAAGGGATGCGGGGGGATGGGTGTGGGGGTGGGTGAGATGAGAAAGGTCAGGCACTGGGGTGGAAGGTGGGCAAAGCCTCACGGCTGCCTTCCAGCTGGGCCACCCTATGTCAGCCCTGTCCTTCAGAGGAGAACTGTAGCATACTCAGCAGGGATTCAACTCCACCACTCAGCCAGGCTCACTGCTGCCCAAATGCTCAGGCACAGTCTTAGTGAACCACCTCCGCTAGGTTCGTGGACTTTTGTGAGTCACTTATGGTAGGCTAGTGGACCTTGAGAAAATTGGAAAGGCAGTGCACAGATGGGCTGGTGAGGCAGGAGCTGTATATGGGGAAGGGCTTGAAGTGGAATAGGACGTAAAGGGGCTGGGGAGAAGAGCTCTGATGTGGCACTGAGGGAAATTCCTGTCTTTCAGTCTGCATCTGGGGATTGGACTGGAATGATTCAAAATGCACCTGACAGTTTCCAAAGCCTTTTACTATGCAGTTTCAGCTGAATGTTGGAACAACTCTAAGGTAGATAAGGCAGATCAATTCTATTTTATAGAAGAGGAAATTGAGTCTCAATAACGTTTAGTGATTGCTCTAGAGCACAGAACTACTAACTGTCATGCTCTGAACTTGATCTCAGAGGCATCCCATTCCAGGTCATTGTTCTGACTGTCATGCGTGCTGCACCCTCCCTACCTGCCTTTCTTAGAGAACCTCTAAATGGAATAGGACGTAAAGGGAGGGGTGCTGATGCATTTTGAACCAGCTGATGCATTTTAGGGAATACTTAAATCTTCATGCACACAGTGTTTTCTTCTGTTGCTCAGGGCCCACTGATAGGATTTTTGCTATGAAAATTGCTCGGTGGGTTGGACTGTCTTCCTATTGGTTCAGACTCATGCTCTCTACCTTTGACCTTTACACAGATCTCTAGGCTTTGAGAAGTCAATGGTGTTTCTTTTCTTTTCCCCCACCTGGCCCTTCTGGGGAAGTGTGGGCAAGGTGTGAGCAGAGAGAGGAGAGCTACCCCTGGAGCTCCATCAGCTCCAGTGACCTCCTCAGCTTTTGCAAGCATCTTCTAAGCAACTTCACAGATAGGTAATGCGGGGTGGGGGAGGGGAGAGGGGGACTCTGGGAGAAAGGAAAGGGGAGAAAAACCATAAAGCAAGGGGGATACTGACCTTGCAACAAAGTTGAGCTTGTAGGCTCATTTAGTTCTAAATCGGGTGAGGGACATACAGGAGAGAAAAATGAAAACAAACACATATATTATATACAGCCGCTATATATTTGTCATATATAGTTTGTATACTGCCTTTCACATACATTTCTGGGGGAATGGATAAATAAAGAAGACACAAAAACCAAAGGTGGTAGGACAAGATGCATCATGAGAAACACTAATGTGCCTTATGCTTCCATCCTCGGATGTGATGGTTGGAAAGTGAGGGAACTGGCCACTCATACATTTCCCAGAGCTGTGCTGAGCTAGGGGGCTGACGTGGTAACAAAGGACCAAAGTCCCTTTCTAGGTGAGGTTTCTGTCCCACATCTTACCCCCATTGTCTCACTTCGGGAGACCAAGAACAGTAATTTCTGATCCCATAGCACCACAGCGGGAGCAAGATGGCGCCAAGAACCACCATGATTCGGCGTTCTGGGAACCCTGCAATCCCTGCAGTCTTAGCGAGCAGATGCTCAGGACACTACTGGTTCATGATAGGAAGGATGACCCTGCTGCATTTGGATATGGCCATGATGGAGCCTCTTTGCACAGCACTCCTCACTTTCCAACGTTCAGGTCACATGATGAGGGCATGCAGTTTGTGTGAAAGGTGGTAACAAAATGGTGATAACGTAGCTGGCTTTCTGTGATGCTATAGGAGAATGGACTGCATCACAAAGTTCATGGATTAGCATAACACAAATGCTGCTTTCCCATCTGCGCAGTCTGCTTGATGGGTCTGGGCTGAGGGTCTGCTGATAATGGGAGATGACATGGAAAACTCCAGTATAAGTTTGTATTTGTGATTGATGGTGGGCCTCCATCATGAATTTTGGGACTGCCATGTCTGGACTAAACCTCAGCAAGAGCCAATGGGGTGGAAACACCCACCTTGCACACTAATGACATTTGACTAGTTCCATGGAACTATGTCAGCCATGGGGCATTTCGGTGATGGGCTCCTCACAAATTGCCTCTCATTTGAGGCTTGAAAATTGCTTTCTGTTGGATTAATTTTAGAAATTGCTCCATGCTTTTTCTCCCTCTTAGAGAATTAGCATGTGAAGAAAATCTTGGAAATCTCCACATTAAAGAACATTCCCACGTGTACTCCATTCATCTTGTTTGACCCAGTCTTTCTAAACTTATCTGAATGCATACTGTCACTTTTCCATGTATTTTTTTTTAGAGAATCCTGGACTCCAGAGGGCTGGCAAGTGGAGGAACGTCCCAATAACACACACGGTGAATACAGACAGACCAACGGTGGGGAGGCAGAGGTTCTAATTGCCACACAGGGGTCTGCTGAGAAGAGCAGATTTATGGCATATGCTTTACTGCATTCCTTCTCACAAACACCGGCTATTTCACTCTCAAAGTTTGTGCCTTCTCCCTGTTCTCATCTTCAGATGGCTTAAGGGGAAGAGGCCAGGGAATTACACAGTAGTGATAAAGCCAATTGCAAAACCATGTCATGCATCCAAATCAGAAGAACAAGGAGGTCAGAGGAGGAGGAAGACTGTTTATAGGAATGAGGGCTACTGTGGGTGGGGGGCAGGCCTGGGGAGGGGTGGATGGTACTGCTAGGAGAGCCTCAGATTTGCAAGGCCAGGGAAGGGGGGATCTATTCCTTTATAATCCTGGCCCTTCTGTTTCTGCAGAGAGACGCCTGCCAGAAAGCCAAAAAGACCTGACAAATGTGAGGGGCAATTATGACTATCCCTGTGTGAGAGATGTCAGACAGATCAGTCACTCTAATCATAGCTCTGCCCATTCTGAGCTACCAGCTCTGGGATCAAGGGCAGCCTTCCCCTTCCCAGCCCCCCTTAGATAAAGCTGGGCTTTGTTTTACGTGCTGGATAGAAGGGGGGGGGGCGAATGTGATTTGGAAGCCGAGATGGGACAATGGAGCCACACAGGCAGGTTATTCAGGACAGGTCGGATACAATGTGCTGTGGAGGGATGCGGTAGGGGCTGGGGGCGAGGGTGAGGTAGTTGAAGCTAATGGGATTTTCCGGGAGTTCTCAGAGTAAAAGGAATTTATGTTCTTGCTAATTATCTGTTAACTTCCTCGCTTTCCCTCGCCATCATATTCAAGCGTGCTTGCTACCATGGGAGATTAGGGGATGGATTTGGAAAATTCCAAGCTACCTGAGCCTGTGAGGGTATCAGGAATTTTCCCCTCAATTGTGGCCTGCAAGCTGAATCTGCATCTACCAAGGGATGCAAGTCATCCCTGGATACCTGGAGTCCTAGCGGATGACACAGACCTACATATCCAGCTCACTTCTATGGCATTATTTGAGACATCCAGGGTTTAAAGGGGAGCTTGTTTGTTTGCTTTCTTTACTTGCTTCTGGCACCAATATAGTTGCCAGATATGTAAGGAAGGCAGAACGATTTGCTGTGCCCACATCAGTCCCTCAATAAACCGTTGTTTAATGAATTAATGCATGAATGACTATGTGACTTCTGTCAGGATGGTGGCTTGGTTGGACAAATATATCTTAATCCAGTCAGACAACACCCTTTGATACAAATGAAGAGCTGGGGAAATCCCCATTTCCTTTGAGAATTCTCCCTCTGAAGCTAATATTCAGGATCCCAAGGCCTATGATTCTACTTTTACAAATAGAATCTACTTTCTCCTACATCCCAACAGCCAGGAAAAGGTTGAGAAATGGTAACATTTTACAGGACTCTAGTGAACAAAGTATTGAAATAGTAAATGTTCCTCTCCGAGTGCTTTGCTATTGTACCCAATTAGAACCCCCCATCCCTTGTCAGTTGAGGAGCTCTTGAAGAGAAAAAATTAAATGTCACTTCATCATCCCTACATCCTGTCCTCCTGCCTCAGGGTTTTGCCCACTACAAAATGAAGCATGAACATTCTTTCTCATTTTTTTCCCTGCTAGCAGTACCCATCCATGCACTAGCATTCTCTCTCTCTCTCTCTCTCTCACTCCCCCTCCTCTCTCTTTTCGCTAATCCCTGCCCAGCTTCTCCTGATTCTCTTACACTTGCCACCTCACCCTAGCCGTTCCTTCTGACTCCTTTTGTCCCACAGGACCCTTTTCTGCTTTCACTGCCCAGCTCGGGGCTCAGTCTTACCAAATAGCATGATGCTGGCATTGGTGTGGCCCAACTTATTGGAGGCCACACAGGTGTAGTTCCCATAGTCGTGCTCCGAGACATTGAAGAAGATGAGTTTTGAGAGAAAAGGTCTGTTTTCCACTTTGACCCCCTTCTTTCCTTCAACCAGTCTGAGACCAACAAGAGAGAGACAAAAAAGGAGAAAAAAGGAGATGGTTATGTTTTTCTTATAGGGGGAAGACAGACTCTGGAATTACTGATCTTCTTATTGCCCCCTTTCTGACATCATGATGACTACTTTTTTCCCCACTCAACTAATGCAAGTTCACACACAATGACCAATAATTGTATTTTTCTATTTTTATGCATGTGTCTGGAGACACTCGTGGCACTACAGATATTCATCAAGTTCTCTGAAGGCAGGTGCCTTCAACACCTCAAAAGTTCCAGCTGTGTGATATTCAGACAGTAGGGACTCCATGTGTGCACTTAATTGATATTGATGATAAGGCTAATGAAAATGATGATGATGATGGCAACCATAAATAATTTTAAAAAAGCCCTTAATCTTCAAAGAGAAGAACTTGAGGGGTTTGAAAGGACAAAGTGTTTTCAACACCTGGGTGATAAATGTTCTTTTATGAACTTGCAGATAATACCTTATTTTTGGTGGTGAATAGAATACAAAAATCGGGGATCACTTTTACAACAGTGTACTCTGAAGGGCTTGGGAGAGGTGGTCTGCCCAGAGTATTATAATAACTCAGTCTAGAAAGGATTATAGATTCCTAAGAATCTGACCTTATAGAGCCTGGATGGTCTCCCTGAGCAATCCATTATGGCGGTCCAATAGGCCACAAGGGCTCGCATTTGTGGTAGGGGCCACTAAAGAAAGGCCACAGAAGGTGAGTGGGGAAAACAGATATACCTGCTAAAGCCATAGATAGGAGATGGAGAGGGTAGGGAGAACACTGCTTAGGGATTGGTGGGGTCATATCCTCTATTTCAGGATGCTGTCAGCAAAAATTCTTACTACCATTGCATGTCTACATAGAAATTATGAGACCAACCCTCTTCCTTTTAAAAACTCTGGAATGTCCTATTTCGGAGAATGGGCTTTAAGCCAACCTTTTACTTTCTCTGAAATCATTTGTCTTCCTTGCCCAGAAGCTGAGCCTATGCTATGGGAAAGATAAATGTTAGGGGGAAAAATCCTTCTGAATGGAGGATCTCAGGGAACATGGTTTAGGGCTTCGCTGGGACAGGATGTGTAAGAAATAAACAATGTCAAGGCACAGGGGACAGGAATTGGGGTCAATGGCTGGTTTCAGAGTCATCAAACTGAGAAAGACAATATTCAAGGCAGAATAGGAAGTGAAGCCCAGCAAGACAATGATGAGAAAATGCTCCATAAACTATAAAATGTTATTCAATATACTTAATTTCTGTGGAGTCAGACATCAAGACCTCCCGCCTGTTCCTGGGTCCCAACATGTTTTTGGCACAGAGGACAGCTGCTTTGTCATCATCAGAAGACGTTGTTCCTGTAGGACTACAGAATGTTTCTCTCTGCCACCCCAACCCGATCAGAAGAGAAAGTCAGGCTCTGGCTTCAGTTCTCGCTTAACATCTGTCTCCTGGGAAGTCAGAAGGATGGGTGGAGGAACTTGCTTGTTTTTCATTATTTAGATTTTCCTCTGAGAGCCTTTCTCTCTCATAAGCTAGGGGCAGTGAACTGGCCTGAGTCCACGGACTTCATTAAAATGTGAGCACTATAGGAACGGAATGAGGCATCCGGCTGTGCTTCCAGACGCTGCTGTTATATTTCCAGCTTGTTATGTAGATATTGATCCTCTAGGGGGTGCTGTCCAAAGAAGGCTCTACAAGCCCACCCACCAGGAGGTTTTCAAGAGCTAGTCAAGTGCATTGATCCCATTTGCCATTCTGATGCCATTCCTGGGCTGGGGAGGAAGCCTTCACATCAGAACCAAGCTGTGAATTAGATTTCAGCTCTGCAGTGGGGAGAGACACTTACCCGAAGCAGGTTCCTGCTTGACAGCTCTGAAACGTCTTTAGCTAAAAGCAGGATGGGGTGGCGAGCAGCGCTTTGCAGCACTTTGCAGCTTCTGGGATGACACACTTGCCTCTTCTTTGTGTGGTCACACATTTCCCCATCCCATACTGCTCCCAGGCTTCAGGTTTTTAATGAACCTGAGGCTTTTCGTTGGCTCATGCCCCCGTGGATGGGTGGCTCTTAGTAAGTACAGCACCCCAGTTCCTCTCCCTTTGATTGATGACACACACAGTGGCGTGCAGTTGAGAAGTGCTAGGACATACATAAAAGAGGCTTCTACTGTAAATTTTGGGAAAACTGCCTGTCCCCATCATATAGACTCCTTTGATTTGCCTCGGAAGTCCGCTCATGTCACTGGGAATGGAGCTAGGGTAGAGCTGCTCTTTCCTCCATGGGGAGCTGCCTGGAGGAGGTTGCCTGCCAGCCTCAGGGGCACAGGAAGGAATGGCAGCGACGAAGACCTCAGAGCCAGAGCTGTTCTTGCCGAGCTGGGTGTCAGGAGGACAGACAACTCCACTCCAGTGGGAGAACACTGGAAATCAATAAATGAGGAACATATGGAAAACTGACCAGAATCAATTAAAGGGGAGAAAGGAGCCCCCATGAGAAGAGCTTGGACAGCGGAGGAATCAAGGCTGCCTGAGCCAGTGGGTTCTGAAACCACCCTGGGGATGCAACCGGGCTGTCTCCTCCTGGGAAATTAATGCATACACAGGAGCCCCTCCTACGACACAGAGGGTGCAAAGCGAGGCTCTTTTCATTTTTTCTCACCACTGGCCGTTTCTGTCTATGGACGGCTCTACTTTCCTCCACATATTTTAAGATCTCACTTTCCCCTACACTTGTGCTTACATTTTTCTCCCATAAAGAATTTTTAAAAAATAGGATGCATCTGATTAGGGGAAGACCCAGATACATGTTTTTTGTTATTGTTTTTTCGGATACCAGACTTTCACACAGGGGGTCCTTCAGTGGGAAGGCAGAGGGACCAGGGAAGCAGGACTTGCAAGAAAATGCTTATTTATTGGGAAAATGTTACTCCCTTCAGCTTGATTCTGAGTTCTGAGAAGAAGAGGGGAAAGCCAGCTCTTTCTTCTCACCTCTTCATGTGTTTGCTTTTCTTCCTTTTACCTCACGTCTTTCATCTCTAAAATGGGCCAGGTGAATAAGATACACATTGCCAAGTTGCTGCCAGGCTTTGTACTTCAAGATGGAAAAGCACTGCTTCTCGCTTGGAAGGATCATGATAGGACACGACGAAGCTTACGACGGAGTCACGTGAGTCCAAGACTGGGAGAGCTTTTGGTGCCTCACCGACCTCATAAAGAAAGGCACCCACGGTGCACTGGGGATGTTCTAAGTAGTGCGGGCAACAGCTGGGTCACTGATGGCCTGGACCTGCTCCGTGTCCCCCTTCTCACAATCCCCCTTGGGCTGTTTTTCTTACCAGCTTCTAGGCCCCCAGAGCTCCCTCCTCCTCCACCCCATATGCACCTTGGACGGTGTTGCATCACCCCCTCCCCATTTTTATCAAAGCGTTTTGAACATGGACAGCTCTTGCACATTTATTCATTGTTCATCCACTTCAGAATACCTCTTTGATCACAGTAATTGTCAGGTTGCCTGGCTGTTCTGAGCTGCTGAACCCTGTGCTGACTTGCCATTTGGTAACTCCTCGCAAATGACAATCTTCCCCGAATCACAACAGAGATCCTGATGATGGCTGCAACAATGGGAGGGAAAGAAATAGTCCCCTTTCTTTTCTTTTACCTTGAAAGAACAGCCCGGACACAAAGGGAAGCCTAAATCGGGTCACGGACTCTTTTATCCACCACCACCGATGGTGTCCGGATCTGAACTGGAGACCTGCTAACTTGTTGGCTACTCCCAGCGCCCCGTGAACATTCCCATCTTCTTAATGCAAGCCTGAGAGTGTGTTAAAAATAGCTTCAGGCAGAACCCATTATTTTCTTGCCCTATAAAAAAAACATTCACAGGACCTGTGATGCTTCTGGTGGCCCTTCTTTGAGATTTTGCTTTCCTAAAACAATGTTTTCTTTCAGGCCCGTTGATTGGCGATGGAAATGTTAAAAACAGAGCTGGAAATCATGAATAATCAGACCCCCCCCCCACCTTGAGAGCTAGTTGGAACTAGAAGAAGATTGTTCAGAGATTCATGCATAAACATCTGGAAACAGGAAGCTGGAAAAACTTTCTTCTCCTTAGGGGCAGGGAGGTAGGGAGGGTGTCTTTACCTTTTTTTTTTTTTTTAAGATTTTATTTATTTATTTGACAGAGAGAGACACAGCGAGAGAGGGAACACAAGCAGGGGGAGTGGGAGAGGGAGAAGCAGGCTTCCCGCCGAGCAGGGAGCCCGATGTGGGACTCGATCCCAGGACCCTGGGATCATGACCTGAGCCGAAGGCAGACGCTTAACGACTGAGCCACCCAGGCGCCCCGAGGGTGTCTTTACCTTTTGTCATCCTTGTACCACTGGAATTCTGCGGAGGGAACAGCTGAGGCCTCACACTGCAGTGTTCCCTTCTGTCCCACGGGGACGCCTGTCCCCTTAGCTTCTGAAATGTACGGCGGGTCTGCAGAGAGAAGCTGTGCTGTAGCATTTTAAAATGCATCCTAAAATGAGGCGGGCTGCCTCATCTACTGGTTTTGGTGTTTACTCCCTGCTCTACTCTGCTTGCTAGAGCTGACAAATTGATAGACGAGTTAGCCAGAGAGTGAAACCATTCAACACGGTGCTAAGGAAAAGCTTGTCTTCCTAGTATGTATGGTTGCTGTTTCCCTCTGTGCAGAGGTGGAATGACCAAGCATTCAGGCGTATTTCCAGTTTAAACTTTTTAACTTTCATAAGGGAATGCCAGCCCATCAACCCTACACTCCTTTAATCAGCCTTACAGAATTTCTGCACACCAGGTTCTTGCCAAAGTCTATAACCTCGAACCATTCAATTCCCATCAAAAGCTCAGTTGCAAGAAATAATGTTCATGGAGAATTGCCTGAAGCCTAGACAGATCAGTCATTCTTCCAGGCATCCTAAAATGGATCCCCGAATCCAGCCGGACCAAACTAGACCTATAAACTTGGCCTGCGTTCATTTCAAGTCTTTATCTAACTACCCTTGGCAATTCCAAAAGTTTGCATTGAAGTGCATTATGAAAAACAGCCATAATAAACTTGGCATTCTATTTATTGCAGAAATACCGTGCGTGATGCTGTTGACTATATCTCAAAGTGATCTATTTGTGGAGACACTAAAGAGAAATTTCTCTTGGGTCTCAATACCAGGAAAAGCAGTGTTTCTCCCAAGCAATGGGTTTGCTTTCATCTTATGGACATAAACCTTAAAGCAGATGTTGTCTCCCACTTTGATTTCACAACTCAAAGCCAAATTCTGCACCTGCATCTCCCTCCTTGAGGTATATATTTCCTGTGTTCATTTATCCCTAGCTTTCACTTATTGTCCTAAATCAGTTTTTCTCTTTGTGCACATCCCCTTACTTTTCAGGTTAATTTTTATTAACCGCAAGTCATTTCAAATTATTTTAAAAATATTGGTGGTACACATTTTGGTATTAAAAACCGTAGCATTGTTATACCTATTCCCTTGCTTCTTAAAGTGCTGTGTATTAAGGAGGTTCTAATTGTAACAGAAAGAAAAATATTAATGAGTAATCACCAAAGCACAATATTCTTTCCACACCTCCACCCACAAGTTTTGAAAGAGAAAGGTTTCTTGTCTACTGGTTTAGTTCTTGGGTTCTATCCTGTTGTAAGACTTCCTGAAATGAGCACAGCAGAAAAAAACTTTCAATATGTCATAGAGAAGAGAGCGTGAAAGACAGGTGGGGAAGTGGAGGAGGTTCAATGTCAGAGAGAATCTGGGTGGTTGATAACAGAGAATGAGGAGTCTAGATTGGACTCCAAACTTTTTGGATTCTGTACCTCTGTTAGTCAAAATCAGGTTTTGAGATGCATCCTGTAATATGTGTATGTTTATTTATATTTAAAGTATGAATGAGTCCTTTGTGTATCAACATGTAATCACAAAAGTATGAGATCACATAAGTATACCATAAATTTCCATAAATATATCATTAATTTCCTTTACACACAAGGTATTTTGCTCCCCACTATGGACGTGACTGGGCTAGAGAGGGAGGAGCTTGGAAACATTATGAGCAAAGCATGAGAAAAACTAGGATTCAAAGATGCGTTTCTATAAATTAGGCATTGAAGGCCATTTAATGATCTTCCAGGAATAGAAGTCAAGTTTGGGATTATATTAAATTTCAGCTGCATTTTTTTTTTAAACTAGAATTTGGAATTGTTTCTCTTTTTCTTTTACTTGATTAATTTTTTTTTTTTATTGTTACGTTCTTCGCTGTGGCCATGACAGCAGCCTGCCTCACGCACACGCAGGGTCGGGGTCCTGAGACCACTTACAGTTCACGGTGACCTTTACTCTTCGGACCACTGGTGCAGCCACATCGTTGGAGGCACTGCACTCGTAGTCCCCCGACTGCTCCCGCGTGATGCCCTGGATTTCCAGGTATTCGTCTTCACTCACAAAGCCCACGGCTGCAGGAGAAGGTGTGGTGAGAAAAAAAACAAAACAAAATGCCAAAGGTATAAACTTAGAGAACAAAGCATAAAATGGTTATGTCTGCAGAGAATTGTGCCATTTCCAAGTTTCCGTTCTCGAGAACGATGCCCGTTCTCCTTCCCCCACTCCCCGCCCTTCTATTGCTTCCATCGTCAACTTTCCTTTAGTTCCCCAGTGGACCAGCTGAGATGTTTGTGCTCCTACCTAGACTGAACACAGAGCCTGGAGAATTCCTGGTCCTCCATAAGTGATTAATAATTTTGACATTTACACTGCCCGAATCTTACCACGCAGTGGGGCTCTGGGGTCTAAATCAGGCACTATAGGTGAATATGAACTCTTTCTGATTTCAAGGTATTACTGAGGCTGAACCTTGAAGTCTAGAGCCGATCACCGCATCCCAGGCCATGGGTCAATTAAAAATACCACACTAGCAGTTACACACACACACACACACACACACGAGCCACAAAAGGCAGTGGAGACACTGACAAAATAAATTCAAACTCGTGCTTTTAGATTTAGACAATCAATAAAATAAGCAAAGATCAGTTTTCTAAACTTTGATCTGCTAGAGCTCTTGTGTAGAGATCCTGAAGATAAACCAACAAAAAGGACACCACGCTTTAACCACACATACGGAAGAAAGTGAAGAGCAAGAAGACATGGTAGCAAACCTTACCCTGTCATGTCGCCGCCCTGAGATGCAGTTTCTCTGTTGAAAAATTGTGAATAATAGCAACCCTCTACCTACTGGCTTCCTACCTGAGCACTAGCCATGAGCACTGGCTTATGGAAACCATAAGGTTAAAGCCTAGAAGACTGATTTCACCGTTTTCTCCCTTAGTCACCCTGAACTTTAGCCTACTTGTGGACAGGCAACGGAGAACAAAAGGAACTGTTTACATCCCAGCATTATTCTGCCTTCTCTGTTAAGTAAAGATAGCTAGCATAATGACATATTTTATCATGTAAACTGGGATACTTTAAGAGTAAAAGGGGGACCATTAATAGTTTCTCTGGGACAATAAGCATAAGTTGAGACTGTCCCTGGCAACTAAGAGACATTTTTCAGGCATGTTGTACATACAGTCCTATAACCTCACAGGGTTGTTTGGGGTAACAAATGAAAACATATATATATATATATATATATATATATATATATATACACACAAAAGCAATCAAAACTCTCACATGCAGCACACCTGTTGCTTTAGAAAGTAAGTCTGTAATCTGCTGGGAAGCACAGACTCAGGTGGAGTGAAACTGTTTTATCATGAGTGGCCCACACAAGTAAAGGAAAGAAAGGAACATTTCTCTCTGGGTGATAAGACTCCCCCATAATGCCACATGGATCTGCTGATCCAAAGCATGAAAATGACAACAGTAAGAAACTAATATAATACAAGGAACAATAGATATGGTATGTAAAGTTACCATTGTATTTATCCTAAGGTAACCATCTTTGTCAAGATAACAATAGACATAACAATGACAGCAATTAGAAAATGACCATCTTGTCAAGAAGGGCCACAACCTGCCCACCACTGCCACCACTCCTTGGTCATGAGAAGTCTGTGCCACCATCAAGCCCAACCTGAGCATTTCCTCACACTTCTGCCTGCCACATGGAACCCACACTATATATGGGTAGACACTCTCGTGCCTTTACTACCTATAGGAGAGCGAAAGAACAGCCTGTATCTGTTACAGAAAGCAACCGGGCGCCTGGGTGGCTCAGTCGGTTAAGCGTCTGCCTTCGGCTCAGGTCATGATCCCGGAGTCCCGGGATCGAGTCCCGCATCGGGCTCCCTGCTCGGCGGGGAGTCTGCTTCTCCCTCTGACCCTCCCCCCTCTCATGCTCTCTCTCTCTCTCATTCTCTCTCTCAAATAAATAAAAAATCTTAAAAAATATATATAAAAAAATAAATAAAAATAAAAAAAAATAAAAAAAAGAAAGCAACCAAAATTCACAAGAACCAGGAACACATAGAAAACAGGGCCCAAAAGTCCAGGCTATGGAGAGGACAATTCAACATTAACCTACAGAGCCTCACAGTCCCAAATGGTAAGAAACTTCTAATTAACAACACAACAGTAGCTTTTTTTGCTATTGTTTGTAAGCATCTTTAGGGGGAGAAGTACTAACCGTGATTTGAGGAAGAGTGGAGGAAATAAGAAGGAAAGATTTACACGAAGAAGTTGTGATTCTTTCTATGTTGTCATTGTTTATTTTTTACAAACCTCAAGCCTACATTTGTCAGATCTTTCCCAGCTAGAATGCTATAATTACTGTGCAAAGCATCTCGGAGTCTAGTGTCACACTTAATATTCCCATTAATTTTAAATAGTAGTCCTTGGTACATATGTGTGGCAATTGGTGTCATATTTTAATTATACTTGCCCTACACCATCTGAAATTAATAATAGCTCGAATTACCAATGTAATTTATAGATTAACAGTGCCGTAGCATTAGGAAATAAATTAGCTCTGGACAGCTGTTTCTGGACTGAGCTCCGGTGTCAGAGCAGTGATTGGTAGAAGCTCACATCTCCTGGGAGGCTGTGTACTGTACCACCAAAGCAAGGAAACTAAAGGACACAGGGGTCTCTACATCTCTTGTCCTTGCCTCCAACTAGAGGCCATGCATCTGCTTTAATTTCACCATCCAAATACGTTCTTGTGTGACCACAGCAAGACTTACAAGGACCCAGCCTGGATGAACTTGTTATATGGACGTCCAAAAGAGAAGCAAGTCCGGGGGATTATAGGACTCAAAAGCAAGTACATAAATCCTGGGGTAATCACAATCAAGAATTCATCAAGTGGCGGGCACCTGGGTGGCTCAGTTGGTTAAGCGACTGCCTTCGGCTCGGGTCGTGATCTTGGAGTCCCTGGATCAAGTCCCGCATCGGGCTCCCTGCTCGGCAGGGAGTCTGCTTCTCCCTCTGACCCTCCCCCCTCTCATGTGCTTGCTCTCTTTCATTCTCTCTCTCTCAAATAAATAAATAAAATCTTTAAAAAAAAAAAAAAGAATTCATCAAGTGGCAATAGGTGTATTAGTGTATGTGTAATTTTGTACGTGAGTATCAGGCAATCTTATGTAGGAAAGGAAGTTGGATGGCTTAAGATTTGGAGAAGCCGTATGTTCTGCATTGATCCAGATTTCTATTACCAGAGGGAAGGGATTTACACTTAAGTCATCCTGCAAAAAGCAATGAGGCTTAATTTTACTATCATATGTTCTTCAGACCAAATGTAGAAATTATAGAAAAACCACAATGATTCTACTGCTCACCAATTGTTACATGTCTACTTTCTGATTAAATTGGGTAAGGTACACGAAAAGTAATTTGTATGGTAAAATGCTTTGTACATTTTAGGTTTCATTGTTATTATTTTCCCCTTTATCCTTACATAGTTTTTTTTTTTTTTCTGTAGGAGAAGCATGGGCAGCAAAAACAGAGAGAAAAAGATCAGTAACATAACAAATTAAACTCTGAACCACCAGAATGAAATTCCTAGAGTTGCTGCTTAAAACAAATGAAGAATTAAAGAACAACAGCAACAAAAAAACCTAAACTGAAATTTGCAGAGGTGATGATTGAATTTATAGAGTTAATGATTCAAGGAGAGTTTTCTTCGAAACAGCAATTGTGCTCTGGCTGTAAATGATCAATGCTTTATCACTCATATGAGGAACTTACAAAGAATACTGGGGGAAAAAACAGATAAGCAGAGCATACTTTAAAGTGCATTTAAAGTGCTAAAGGAAATTCTTGGTTAAGAGCTACCAGCGGGGAAAGGAGCAAATCACCTGATAAAATCCTATGAAAAGAAACCCTTCGTGGTCAATAGCTTCTCATTTGTAAGTCTTTCTTTTCCAAAGAAAACACATCCCTCGATGGAAATGACGCGTTCATCTTCCTAAAATACCCCCTCCATCATGTCACACCTCTCCAGACACTAAAAATGGCTCCCTATTTTCTACAACATCAAACACAAACCCCACTGCCTTGCGGAGACCCTTCAACAAGTAGCCCGATCTACTCATGCCGGCTCACCTCACACCTGTGCCGTGAGGAAGGCAACAGGTGATCCCGGGAAAAAGCAAAAGCTTGGCATCAGACAAACCCAATCCTCTACTTGAAGCTTCCTGAGGAGTTGACTTACGTTATTCCTCTGCGCCACCATTGCTTGCTCTCTACAACTCACTTAGAATAATGCTACCCACCTCTAGCGGTGCCTTGAGGATGGAGTGCACGGGCCATGTGGGTGGCACAGTGAAAGGCACGTGATAAATTTTTGCAGGTGTTAGCGCTGTCACCACTGTTGTCCCTACCACTGCAGCCACAGCTTTCGAGCCAGGCCCTGCTATTTTTCACCCTGAACAAACATCATCATTCCTTTTGCACAGATTGCATCTATCACTCAGAGAGCTATGTTCTTTCTGTCACCGAGGCCGACACCACCTGGCTTTCAAATCCTAATTCTTCCCTGAAAACTCCCGGATATGGGTTGAACTGTGTCCCCCAAAAGATCTGCTGAGGCCCTGACTTTCCGCACTGCACAGTGTGACCTTATTTGGAAACAGAGTCTTTATAAAGGTAATCAAATTAAAATGAGGCATTAGAGTGGGCCTTAATCCAGTGTGATTCCTCCATAAAATTCCTCCATAAAAAGGAGGAATTTGGACACTGGCAGGCACAGAGGGAAGACCGTGTGAAGACACACAAGGAGAAGGCCACCATGGGACCACCGTGATGCCCCTACAAGCCAAGGAGAGCCGGGGATTGCTGGCAAACCACAGAAGCTGGAGGAGGCAAAGTGAAGATTCTCCCCTACAGCCGTCGAGAGCACATGCACCAGCGAACACCTGGATTTTGGACTTCGAGCTTTCAGAACTGAGAGACAACGCACCTGGCATTATTTACGCCCTCTAGTGTGGGCTACTTTGTTATGGCGGCCTTAGGAAACTCGCAGACGCCCTTCTGCCTCTTGTCAGTGCCTGTGGCTGTCCTGCACTCTTGTTCCACGCAGAGCCCTTCTAGGCTTTAATACCAGAAGGGAATTAAATGCGAGAGCTTAAAGAGACATTAATGGTTATATATAACTCCATAGTTGCTATATTAGGACATAGTCTGACTTCAGTAGAATTCCCTAGAATAGCTGTTTAAATATAAATTTCTAGATCCCACCCATACCTATTAAGTCAGAATCTTCAGGAATGAGGAGTTTTCATTTTACTAGGAAATTGCCACATATCAATATCATTACATCCTTGTATCTTAATGTGGGAACCTGCAATGCAGGAGAGTTCATATCTGCTTAGTGACGGACCACCTCGGGGTCTCCTGATGTCCGGCCCACAGCCCCTGCAACTACAATAACATTTTTTGGTGGCCTGTTCTTTTATGCTGTTTGCACTGGTCTGATTTTCCAATGGAAATGAAACTCTGGAGGCAGGGACCAATCTTGGATCTCTCTGGCTCTCAAGGCACCTAGAAAGGTAGTTTACATAATCCAAAATTTGTCAGCTTCATATTAATTAAATGATAGACTGTAGAACTACAGGCTGAGTTCAATTAAAAGGGAAAAAAAAGTGGGGAGCTCCATGTAGCTCACCTAATCTTCGTGTGGCTCTATTCCCAAGGCGGTGTCACTTCTGGTAATTGTTTTTAGCACAATATTTGTATTTCCCAACTTTAAAAAATATCATCACTATTAGTGTTCTAACAAAACAGACTTTCTCTAAATATGTGATTTTAAAAGGTTTATTGAGTGTTTAGTATAATTTATATTTAGTCTTGGGGCCAATTATTTCCTTAGAGGAGTGCATTCTTAATTTAAAGATGTAGATCAATGAGGACGTATGATTTATCTAACAGGGTTTGTCTTACAGCCAACTTCTTAGGAGCACAGCTATTTCATGAGGTGGAATCTGACAACCCAAGCAGGGAAAGGAAGCAAGTTGGAAATGGGATTACACCTGCCCCTCGACCCCCAAGGGAGTTTCACCTTGTCCAAAGGGTTGAGCTCAGCGGTTTATAACCAATCACAGGACAAAAACTGCCCCGCATAAGTAATACTCGCTTGGAAAAGAAAACCCCAAGTTTCTGAGTTCATAGATTGGGTGTTAAAAACCTTAATAACTGAAAATAATAATAGCCACAATTATCATTTTTATTGCACCCAAGAATAAGCTTGTCAGGAGAACAGCTGTAGCTATTGGAGAGGAGAGGACACAGCTGTCTCTTTACTTAATATTTTTATGGCATATATACCAGCTGAGATAAAAATCATGGGACCTCAGAAACTGAAAAAAAAAAAAATGCAGAGCACAGAATCCCAGAATTTGAGAGTTGAATTTTTTTTTTTTTCTAATTTAGATTCAAATACTGTGACTAGTTTAGTCCTAGACTAGTACTCACGCCACTGCTTTCTTTCCCTCCCCTTTTCCATCAGGATGTTCCTATTAAACTCAGCCTGAGCATCGGGGACAGCTATTTCCAGGACTGGCTGGTGGGTGTCCTCCCGGGGCCTTTCTTATGAGTTGACCAGCATGGGAAGTTTTGTATTTTGTTGGAGAAAGACTTGGTTTTGTTCAGAGGCTGGGAAGTCGGGGGGACAAGAACAACGTGACAGAGATGTGGTTACTGTCCCACAGCACCAATCCCTGGGAGTCTGAGGGAATGGTTTTGAAGTGCACGTGTTAGGGGTTTCAAGGTGCAGTCCCTGTGCCCCTGGACCAGGCTGCAGACACGTGGGATGCACACAGAATCCAGACAGCAACATCAACAGCAACAGGGCGAGACTCTCGGTGTTACAATGCATTTCCAGACATGGTAACGGTATTGATTTATGCACACAGCATAGTTCCTAAAGATCTGATGTTGTACGGAATTGCTGATCATGGTTATCAGCACCATTGGCCTGACTGCACCTCGGGCAGGGCTCAATTCCTGGGCCCTCATGTGAGCCCCGGAGAACGTTCTGGCTGATAGTTCCCTTCTTGGTGCTTCAGATTCCTCCTCTGTACAACGGGGCACATGATACTACCTTAAAGGGTTACTGTGAATATTAAATAAGCAAATATGTGTAAAATACTTAGAACAGAGCAGGTTCTCAGTAGCTAGTAGCTATCACTGATACCACAACTTCGTTTGAGCACATTTTAATATACAAGATCCTCGATACAAGAAAACCTCAATGTAGAGATGAAAGAATAATCAGATCTCTGCTTTTCTAGTAGGAATTTAATAATAATAAACTTTACAAAGGATTCACCACAGATCCTTTAACAAAAAAGTTCTACTCCCTTCACTTAAAATAGGATTTGATTTACAAGGGATAGAGATTCTTGGGATCATTTCTTCTAGGAAAGCTGGTGTGGCTGCACAGCCTGTGTGAGACCTGCTGAGGGTTTGAGAAATGGCTCTAATTTCACAAGTAAGAATAAAAGGAGACGCAGATATAGATACATAATCATCTATAGATGCCAACTGAAAAATTTCATGTCTATATTATATCTAATCTTCTTATATTATCTATATGTATATATCTATCTCTGTCTCTATCTCTATCTCTATCTCTATCTCTCTCTATCTCTATCTCTATCTCTATCTCTATCTCTATCTCTATCTCTATCTCTATCTATCCTTCTCTTTGACCTTTCCCTTGGATACAAAGACTATGGCTGACCGAAAAGAGAGTCTGAGGATCTCTCCAAGAATAAGCGAATTTATAACATATCTTTCGGGAAAAAAGATCTAGAGGGCCCAACATGCCTGGGTTAGCCCTGAGGTACAGCCTCAAACATTCACTGAAAAAGTTACTCTTGGTAGCAACATAGGGACCACCGTGGGAAATGGGACAGACTGACTTGTTCTAAACAGCTTCCACTATGGAAGAGGGCTCCTCCTGAAACATGGTAGTGTTTTTGCTAGAGAGCTGGGAGCTGAGACTGTGGAGTGTACAACACGTGGCAATGTCCCCATGCCATTACCTCCCTGCCAGTCTCAGATCTGTATCAATGTCACATGGCCTCTTCTTCTACCTGGGGAACTTATCTCATCATTTCCTTCAGCTTTCTGTTAGACACCTAAAAATTGGTTGTTCAGAGCAACATCAGCTGGTCGCAGCATCTCTTGTATCGTGTCCTACACACAAAAGATACCATCCCCCAGGCAGCGTCTATACTCGTTATCTTCTCTGCTTAAGATTGAAATGCAAATTGAGAGTTGAAAAATTAATCTATTAACCTGATTCCATCATAAAGCGACAGAGATTCAATTAAAATATTACATAAACTGATGCCAACTATAAACTGCATGTCTGTTTATCTATCTATTATCTATCTATCTATCTATCAAGATAATAGGGAGACACTTAGCATAGATCCTGGCATATAGTAAAAAATCAGTTGAGGGGTGTCTGGGTGGCTCAATTGATTAAGCTTCTGACTCTTGATTTCAGTTCAGGTCATGATCTCAGGGTCATGAGATAGAGCCCTGCATCAGGCTCCACACTGGGCATGGAGCCTGCTTAAGATTCTCTCTCTGCCCCTCCCTGCCCTGAATGCACACTCTCTCTTCCTCTAAAAAACAAAGAAACAAACAAAACCTCATTTGATAGTGGAAACTCAGTGTATATATATATATATATATATATATATATATATATATGTATATATATATATATATATATATATATACACATACACACACACACATATATATTTTAAAGATTTTATTTATTTTATTTGTCATAGAGAGTGAGAAAGAGAGGGAGCGAGCACAAGCAGGGGGAGCGGCAGGCAGAGGGAGAAGCACGCCCCCCGCTGAGCAGAGAGCCCGATGCAGGGCTCCATCCCAGGACTCTGGCATCATGACCTGAGCTGAAGGCAGTCCTTTAACCGACTGAGCCACCGAAGCGTCCCAGTATATATATACTTTGAATATGCGTGAATATGCATGTATAAAATGTAATCTATAATTGTACAGATATATAGAAGGGAAAAAATAATTCCTTTAACTTTTTCAATTTTGAAACTTTATGGGAATAATCATTCGTGATGTATTAAGGAGGAGCCAAAGCCCAAAATGTAATTATATGAAAATGGGCCCTGGGTCGCTACAGGGCCAAGCCCTATGTATCTCTGCGGCCTATCCCTTCCCTAATGACATGACACTAGTTCTCTGTGCAGATGCGGCTTCAGCAGCCGGCTGGGCCCTGGGTGTGCCTTTTGACAAAGCCTGTCAGCTCGGTTATGCATGCAGACCCTCTCTTATGGGTGATGATACCAGAGTCAGAAAGCACACAGCTGGATGTTTGGAGTTTGCAGCTTGATGTCTGGAACCTGGGTATTTGCAGCAGTGCAGCTGATGGCTGCTAAAAAAAATAAAAAATAAATAAAGAAATCAGCTTTTGATTTGTAAACTCAGCCAACTTGATCTGAAAGACATTGATAGGGGATAAATATAGAACTCCGCAGTGTCGTATTACCTCAGGATCTTGGCTGTTTGCTTTCTCTTTTTCTAAATCTCTAGAGATATAAGTCAGTACTGAGTGCTGAGAAATGTGAAGGGTTTAATTGGTTTGAAATTTCCTGCTCAGGTTAATTTAAGGAAATTATTTTTACTTGAGAGGCTCCTAATGGGTTAAGTCTCTCCTAACACCAGCAGGCACACCCTCAGGTCAGAAGTCCACTTACAGAGTCCTCTTCATCACCTGGTTCTGAATTGCCTTGGAAAAGCAGAGCATTCTCTACCCTCAGCCTGTAATTTACTCATGAAGACATTTTCTAGATTAAGAACAGGAGTTCTTGGGGCACCTGGGTGGCTCAGTTGTTTAAGCGACTGCCTTCGGCTCGGGGCATGATCCTGGAGTCCCGGGATCGGGTCCCATATCAGGCTCCCTGCTCAGCGGGGGGTCTGCTTCTCCCTCTGATCCTCTTCCCTCTCGTGCTCTGTCTCTCATTCTCTCTCTCAAATAAATAAATAAAATCTTAAAAAAAAATTAAAAAAAAAAAAAAGAACAGGAGTTCTTAATCTGAGAACCATGGAACTCTAACCCCAGGAGGTTTTGAACCTTAAGAAATGACATGATGCATATGCACATATGTGTGTATATTTTCCTTAATGAAGGATCCTATACCTTTTTGAAAAAGATTAATAGTTACACTTCTTTGTTTCTTTTGTTCATCCTCCAATGACGATACAGAATCAAATCTCTACAGCCCCCAGCCCCACAAAGAAAAAACAGAAAAGCTCCTCAAAATGTAACTGATGATCGGAAAGACATAACTCTAGAAGAAAAAGCACAGCCTTGTGCACATTTCATTAACTATTTTGTGGAGGATGGGGAGAGAAGTAACTTATAAATAATCCTTTTGAGGAATAGTTATGCAGATCTGAAGAGTTCTTTTTTCACTAAAAGAGGGGAGTGCTTACCAATACTTAGGGTGAGAAGAACGAAGTGTGCAGGGTCTGCCCATTCCCACAGAGCCCCATGACCAGAGGTGATTAACCAGGTGCCCACTGTACATGGAGGGAGGAAGGACAAGGCCTTCCCTTCACATGCAGCATCCTCAGATGCAGAGCAGAATGAAGGTTTTCCTGAAGAATTCCATTTATGGGTGACTATATCAAGCAAACAGTCAATGACCATTTGGGGGAAGGGAGGGAGCAGAAAAGGTGGGGTGGGGTCATATCTATAGTTAAGGTAATCTAATATATATATTCAGATTAGATCATCATGGGAGACTACAAAGTACCACCCATACTAGAGATGTAAATACTATCCATGCATTTCCAACTGGCATGGAGTAAAAGAACGTGTGTAAGGGCGCCTGGGTGGCTCAGCCGTTAAGCGTCTGCCTTCGGCTCAGGTCATGATCCCAGGGTCCTGGGATCGAGCCCCACATCGGGCTCCCTGCCCAGCGGGAAGCCTGCTTCTCCCTCTCCCACTCCCCCTGCCTCTGTTCCCTCTCTCGCTAACTCTCTCTCTGTCCAATAAATAAATAAAATCTTTTAAAAAAAATAACGTGTGTAAGAGAATACCTTGAGAAAATCACATGGAAATACCCATAGAATGGCAGGAAGCCTATTGGTATAGGATGATATGGGCCCAGAGAGAAGGGGAGATGTAGCTGAAAACCTTTGTATTTACTATATTTGATTATAGCCTTCGAATACATACATATATATATATTATATGTCATATATGTGTATATTACATATATGTATTTTATATATAATATACACATGTATATATGTATATATATAATCTTTGCAAATAGTTCTCAAAATCTACCCACCACCAAAGCTACTTGCTATCACATCATGCTGCCTGCAATGCCTCACGGGCCTTGCCCACCTGTCTGTTCTTAGTATTCCACTATACAGGGGTGGAATTTTCAAGCACATAAAATCTACGAAAAGAGAGAGTGTATGGAAAAGAAAGTAAAAGAAAAGAGAAGAAAAGAAAAGAAGAGTTGACTTACTCTTCCGTTAGTGACACTACTCATATTTCCTTCTACCTCTCTTCAATTCAAATAACATCTAAAAACAGGCATGCACACATGGGTCCCGGATGAAATGCACTGTATGTAAACAAGACAACCATGATCTACCGGAATAAACACGGTGTTTTAGAATACTGATTATGGTTATTTCTTTCGGCAATTAGTTAACTGAGTAAATTACCAAGCCCCAGTTCCCTCATTACTAAAATGTGAAGACTTCTTATTACTCATTGGCTGGGTCTGAGGATTATATAAGAGACTTTGTGCAGAGGTACAGAAGGGGGATTGGCACATGGAAGATGGTCAATAACGTTAGAAGGAACCAACTATAGGAAAGAAGATACTCAATCCATAAATCAGGGCCACTCTGCTACATCTGTCCCCTCTCCCAGGCCAACCTATACTTTGAAACCTCCCTCCTACATTTTAGATTACCAGCTATGCTCATAATTTCCAGATGTACATTGCCAACCCCGGGAGGCTCTGCTGAGCTCTCGGCCCACTGAACGCCTCATCCGTAAGTCTCACAGACACCGTGGGCTGAGTTCATGGTCTTGCCCTTCAAACCTGCTTTCACCCCATATCCACTCATCTCTGTTGCTGGCACAGCTAACTCCCCACTCTCCTAAGATTAAAAAAAAAAAAAAGAGGGTCACATGTGATTCTTCTCTTTCTCTCACTCCTCACCTTCAGTCAACAAATCCTGTTGTTTTTACCTTCTTTAGAGGTTTCAAATCTATTTCCTTCTTTTCCTTGTCATTGTTAACTGTCTTAATTCAGGTGTCCGTTATCTACTGCAGATGATGTTAATACCCTCTTTACTGATCTCCTTGCTTCCAGCTCATTATTTTTATTTTTGTCCAAAAATTGCCAAAAATAAAAATCAATGCCACCCCAGCTTAAATCCTTTCACTGCTCCACATTCCCCCTTGACGTGGCATATACAGGCTTCTTATCAGCTGGCTGTTGTCCATACCTCCAGATTTTTTCTCACCAACTCCTTTCTCCCCACATCCACTGGACACACTGGCAAAGTTCCTAAAACACTAGGCTATTGATCTGTTCCTTTATACCTTCTTCTCTGCCTGGGATCTAATACCCCTTTGTCCACTTTAAAATGTCTGTGCATCCTTCAAAACCATCTTACATATCATTCCTCTGGGAACCCTTTCCTGACATTCGAAGTTCCTTGCTTCCTTTCTACCCAGCTTATTTTTTGGGTTTGTTTCGAGTGTTGTACTAATCACACTGCATTGTTATGTGTTTACATATGTTTACCCATCTGGACTCAAATTCTCAGGAAGAAAGGAACTCTTATTTGTTTCTATATCTCTAATATCTATTGCAGTGTTTAACACAGAGAGGGCACCAAATGATCATATGGTCAAAGACTGAATGAATGAACCAACTGACTATAATATTGGTGGCTGTTCTGGCTATCATAATGAACTATTTATTTTTTAAAAGATTTTATTTATTTATTTATTTGACACAGAGAGAGAACGAGAGCAAGTGCACAAGAAGGGGAGGGACAGGCAGAGGGAGAAGCAGGCTCCCCGCAGAGCAGAGAGCCCCATGTGGGGCTCGATCCCAAGACCCTAGGATCATGACCTGAGCTGAAGGCAAACGCTTAACAGACTGAGCCACCCAGGCGCCCCCATAATGAACTATTTAAAATCTTCTTTGATGACTTTTGAGAAAATAACTATTTTATATATATATATATATATTTTAAGATTTTATTTATTTATCAGAGAGAGAGAGAGACAGAGGCAGGCAGAGGGAGAAGCAGGCTCCTTGCTGAGCAAGGAGCCCGATGTGGGACTCAGTCCCAGGACCCTGGGATCATGACCTGAGCCAAAGGCAGACGCTTAACCGACTGAGCCACTCAGGCGTCCCGAAAATAACTATTTTTTAAGGTCTATTTTTTAAGATTTATTTTTCTTCGTTCTGATAAAGGCTGGACCTCTCAAATCTCCTTAAGTTAAAGAATTCCCCCCCCCACCCCACATTTCCTCAGGGGAACTAAAAAAGCCTTCATCAAGCTGGGGCTGGAGTGAATAAGAGCTGGGTTTGGCCATCTCCACAAATATCCTTAGTTAAAAGCTCTTGTAACTAATGTCCCTGCTTCCTCTGAATGAGTTAGGATCCAGCATGCCCTAATCAGAAGTGTCTCAGAGAGCTTTCTTATGTCATCGTCAATTTGGATGAATTCTTTCCAACTGGAATCAGCTTGGTGATTCAGCTCTGCCTATATGTAATTAGTGGTGGAATGATTGCAGGCAGTGTGATTAGGCTCTTTACCTTCCTGGGACAGGCAGGAGAAAAAGTGCTGTCATCAACACAAAGTGGACCTCAACAGGAGAAGGGGGAGCCTTTGCAGTAGAATCAGCACCGCCAGCCAGCTATACATACAATAAGCAGCCCCACGTCTGGGACGGAAGCTAGCACTCGGGCATGTAGTTTCAAGCAATGGCTGCTTCTGTTGAGAAAATCCCGAACTTCCCCTCATAGAGCAATGCCGTTCTGTAGCATCAGAACCAGCCTGACTCTCCCCCTCACCTGCTTCACGAAGTCTGAAACCAAAATGCCCAAGGCGACTGAACGAATCCCTGTTCTCACGCATGTGCTCATGTGACTTCCCTGCCCTCCTTCCTTCTCAGGGTCCAGGGGCTGGACCTGCCACTTACCTCCATCTGTCCTCAACTGCTTCTCACCTCCATCTGTCCTCAACCGCTTCTCACCTCCATCTGTCCTCAACCGCTTCTCACCTCCATCTGTCCTCAACTGCTTCTCACCTCCATCTGTCCTCAACCGCTTCTCACCTCCATCTGTCCTCAACTGCTTTACTCAACCTACATTAGCTCCCACTCCTCTGGTCTTCTTCAAACTTAGCAACTCTCTTCCTTCCCCACAGTTCCAAGAGATGGAATAAAGGAACATTTTACTTTATCACTGATCAAAATGCCACTGGTTCTTGAATTGAAAGAACTAACCACCTGAACTGATGGGCCATAAGTTTTTCTTTCTGTTCCAATTCTCTCCTTCAGGAGCCTCACAGCCACGTCAAAGCCTTGACTGGCACCTTCCATGGTGCAGTGGGCATGTGGACAGGAGCTCATGAAGCCAGCCATAGAGTCAGTGGCTGCTGAAGGTAGGGTTGAGAGAAAGATAGAGAGAGAGGTAGAGAGGCAGAGAGGGAAAAGGAGGGGAGGAGAGTGTGAGACAGCCAGAGCATAAGCAGATGATAAAATTACACATCAAACAACAAAGGAAGCAAGCAGAATGCAAGTGTTTTGTTAAAGGCTATTATCCAGTTGCTTAGGTAAATCAGATTCTCGCTCCCATGACTACTGTGTTCTCATCAAAGCTCAAGCCTCTGTCACCACTCTGGAAGTAGTTAGATACAACGACTCTTTTGTATGAAGCCTGTGGAAGCAGCTGGACTGAACAGCACTGGAACATCCTACTATGCTTTAAAGACCAGGCATTGGCTAGAATAACCCACTCTTTCCAAGATACCCTCCTACCCAATCCTCTGGAAGAGGGTCAGCACACTTTTTCTATATAGATCAAATAGCAAATATTTTAGACCTCGTAGACCATACAGCCCCTGTAGCAGCTACTGAGCTCCGCTGTTGTAGTGCATGAGCAGCCGCGCAGTATACACGAGTCAATGAGAGTTGCTGCCTTCCATTGAAGCTTTAGTTATGGACAACAAAATTTCCACTTCATATTGTCTTAATTTATCATGCAATATGACTTTTCTTTTGATTAATATGCAACTATTTAAAAATGTAAAAGGCATTCTTAGCTTGTGGGACATGCAAAAAACCAGGTGGCTGGTTGGATCTGGCCTGTGGACTGTGGTTTGCTGACCTCTGATGTAGAAGTATGAATCTGTCCAGTCACCTTCTACTTCCCACAGTCTTGTCCCACACTGTTTCGTAGGACCTTTCATCTGGCTCAACTCCACACTATTCCTCTTCTTTCAAGACTCTTCCATTCTGCTCTCTGCACCTCTATTAATGACCAGTCACTCCCTTATCCCCTCCCACTCTTCTTGGACAGATGCCTCCCTGTCACTGTCACTGAGTCTAGAGTATGGATTGACTGTAGACTTATCCTGTCAAGTGGAGGCTACTGATTTATTCTCTTGTGGCTTGGTATGTTTGCTCTCTAGTGAAATTTCTAGACTCCATCTTTTTAAAACCTGTACCTAATTGCACACTCCTCTACCTCCCCACACTTCTGTTCTCCTGATCTCCTGGTCACTCCTTCCCATTCAGTGAACACCTTTGCTCCTGGCTTAGAGTCTTCATCTCCATGCCAGCTCTTACCCATCATTCTCGATGACTTTTTTGTCCAGAAATATAATCTATCAAGCACTTGATTCTCACAATCTTGATCCTTTATCTCTAATGATTTTCTCCTCTGCTCACTTCAGTGACCTACTTCACACGTACACCTAAAACTTGTAAGAAACTGAACCACCTTTGAAGTCATGAATCTGAGCACCTCACTCTGTCCATGACTTCCTATCTTTGCTAATACATTAGCTCAGTGATTTTATGGGGACAATGATTTTACTTCACGAAGGCCTCAAATCCACTGACACAACATTTTTTACTATTTTTTTCCTTTGACATCCCTTTTGATTAAACTTAGGTTTTCATGACCCATCACTTTAAACTCTCACAGAAAATAACCACCCCTATTTCACCTCCCCCTGTATGTTACACTAACCTGAGGAAGCCATACTCTACATGGATCCAGATATCTGTCTTCCCCATGTCTGCTCTGGGAGTATCACACAAATAGCAGCCTGACTTCATTGCCCTGGAATTTTACCATGTTTCTCTGATAACCAGACTCTCCCACTCTCAAGGTGTATTTTCCTTCTTCGCTCTCTCCAAACACCTCTCCAAAAGCCTGCTCATCATCTCCCTCCACCTATGCTGTCTTTGGATGATGATCTGCTAATGAGGGGGGACCCAGAAGCCATCAGACAGCATCACTCCTCTTCTCATGATCAAATCTACAGACCTCTACATCTGTGCCTGTCATCTCATTGTCTCCTGAGTTTTGGAAAATGATCCATCATTGCAATCTCTCACTGGAAAGTACCTTCAACTTCTTCACCTCTACTCCTGCTCTCTAACAGAACAGCTGTCTCCTCTCAAAAAAAAAAAAAATTCCTCCTTTTGATCTATAATTTCTTCCCTTCTCACTTTTTTGAGGACTTCACTCCATCTGTTCTATTTATTTATGCCTCAGAGATTTTTTTCATTTTTATTATTTTTAAAGACATCATTCCAGGCAGTCACACCAATTGACTTTGCTGAACTGAAAGAAATCAGTTTATTATCCCAGTCTTAGTTCCTAACTGTAATCCACCCAGACTTTTTTTCACCTTTTAAATGTCTGTCTTAACACCACTCCTCACTGCTGACCCCATGTTTCACAGCCCTGCTCAATAGCCAACCGTCTTAAAACTATTGTCCAAATATGTGATCTAGAATTCTTTACCTCAGATTCATACTTCAATCAATCCAATCGAGCTCCTGTCCACATCCCTTAACTGAACCTAATCATACTAAGGTCACCAAACAACTGCCAAGTTTCCAAATTTATTGCACAGATTTTAGTGTTTGTTTTTTTTTTTAATTTTATTATGTTATGTTAGTCACCATACAAGGCATCATTGGTTTTTGATGTGGTGATCCACGATCCATTGTTTTCGTATAACACCCAATGCTCCATGCAGTACCTGCCCTCCTTAATACCCATCACTGGGCTAACCAATCCCCCCTCCCCACTCCCCTCTAAAACCCTGTTTGTTTCTCAGAGTCCATAGTCTCTCATGGTTCATCTTTCCCTCCAATCCCCCCCACCATTTTTCCCTTCCTTCTCCTAATGTCCTCCATGCTATTCCTTATGTTCCACAACTAAGTGAAACCATATAATTGACTTTCTCTGCTTAACTTATTTCACTTAGCATAATCTCCTCCAGTCCCATCCGTGTTGATGTAAAAGTTGGGTATTCATCCTTTCTGATGGCTGAGTAATATTCCATTGTATATATGGACCACATCTTCTTTATCCATTCGTCTGTTGAAGGGCATCTCGGCTCTTCCACAGTTTGGATATTGTGGACATTGCTGCTATGAACATTGGGGTGCATATGGCCCTTCTTTTCACTGCATCTGTGTCTTTGGGGTAAATACCCAGTAGTGCAATTGCTGGGTCATAGGGTAGCTCTATTTTTAACTTTTTGAGGAACCTCCACACTGTTTTCCAAAGTGGCTGTACCAACTTGCATTCCCACCAACAGTGTTTTCTTAAGAGGCTTCTAGGCAGCAATCTACATGGTCGACAACTAGCTCCTTCTTCTCATGGCTTCTCTGATTCCATATTCTCCTAATTGTTCATCCTCCCTCTCTGTATACCCTTTCTAAATCTCCTTCACTGGCTTCCCCTGTGTTATCCAACTTCTGTGTTTTGGGATTCTCCAGAGCCAGGTCCTAGGCATTCCTTTCTTTTCTCACTGTACAGCCATTTTTCAGGCAACATCATCTGTTCTGTGGCTCTGAACCTCCAGTTATATGGCAACAACTCACACATTTAAACCTCTCCTTAATTTCTCTTTCATGAGCCCTGGACTCATTTATGCATACCTAAAACAACTCATTTATGCATAACTAAAACAATCACTTGGAAGTCTCATAAACATCCAAATTTGTCCAGCATGGAATTCTTGGTTCCCTCCTTCAAATTTTGCTCCTTTCAGTTTTTCTCTTATTAATGAATGACACCTTTATTGACCTAATTGCTCAGATGAAAATTCTGGGAGTCATGCTCAGCCTTTACCTCTCCTTGATGACAATATTGAATCCATTACTAAGTCTTGCTGATTCTACATCCAAAATATGCCTTGAGTCTTTTTTCCTCTTTCTATTTTTACCTATATCACCTTACCTCTCAGGGACTACTGAAACAGCCTCTGGACTTTCCAGTTAAAAAAAAAAATGTTTAAAAAATATTATCTATTTAATCTTTTCCAATAACACTATTAGGTAGGTAACATATGATCCAGTCAACCCTAAATCAACATAAATTATCACATGTCCTATCATGATTTAGCCCCTCTTTATTTCTTTGTCACTTTTTCCTTAATATATTTCTGTACTTGGCTCAGGCCTCACTGAAAAAAAGGTTATAATTCCAAAAGAGTGTCATCTCCTATTTTGTACCTAGAAACACCCTCTCTCTCAGGCTGTCTCTTCCTTTTCCTTCAGGTCACAACTTAGATTTCATCTCTTACGAGAATCCTTCCTTAACCTTTCTGGTGCCCCTAAAATAACACCTTGTTCTTCTTTTCACTCTATGTCATGAGTCCCCAGTGCTTTTTTCTACAATAACACTTATTATATCATATTAAAATGGTCTGGTTATTTATCTTTTTCTGCCTTCAGACTAAAAGTCCATTAAGGGCAGATATTAGTTCTGTATCTGTAGCATATAGTTATCACAACATATAGTTACTAAATGAACGAAGGAATGAATTAATGCATTAGCTGATATGTTTCCTGCAGTCAATAAATTCATAGTTAACTAAGTCAACACTAATTCTCTGTCTATATTGAATGGACAGAGTTTGTTAAAGTAACCCACTTTATAATCAAATGCATATTCAGGGCCCCCAAATGAAGACACCTGCCCTTATTAAATTACTTAATAACCCATAACACATAGTTGACCCTGTAGTCCCATTTTCTATTACTTCCAGCTTCCATCTTTCCCACATCAGTGGTTTACCAAGGGCAGGGCAGTGGAGGATGTGTGTTCACCGACATTGTCCAAAAATTACACATACATGATCATAATTTAAAAAATTGGGCCGATGTTAGTCAATTATTATTAATTTTCTGCAGTTTCAGTTAAGATGGAGTAAGCACACTTTACCCTAAGCACACCTAGGATCTTCTTTCTACTCATTATAGCTAGACAGAATACATCTAAAAATGATCTGATTACTCTGAAACATAAATAATAGCGGGCATATTGGGGAAGGAAATGAAAACTTGAGGAAAGACCACTACAGTGGTAAGTTTCCAGTTGTGCTTTGTTTCCCTATCTTTCTCAGAGTAAACTTAGAACAGCCAGAATTCTGAAATGGTGTGGTACGTGCAAACTGAAAAATGCTTCAAGATAACCCCTCTCTTTCGGGTCTGAGGATGGAGAAAGGGGAAATTCACAAGATGGGGAGAGTGAGGGTCATTGTTTTGTTTTTGTTTTTGTTTTTTTTGTTTCCCTTCTTGGCTCTTGACTGAGGTAAGCCTCAGTCCTGCAGCAGCAATGTTAGTAGCAACAGTGGCCACATAAATGTGAGAAAAAAAAAAAAAAAAAAAGTCTTCTTTATGACCTGAAGAACTGAGGCAAAGGGCCCTTGTGTCCTGAAAGATGTAAAGGAATTTCCATTATATATTTTCTCTTCTCTTTCTTCTCTTCCACTGTTTTGCCCCAGAGTTTGACTCAGTCACAGGAAACGAGAAACATTAAGAGAAATTTAATACTTTTGTTTTCTAGGCAGAGGGCAGGAAAAGGGGACCCATGGGCACTAGAGAGGAGGAGGAAATCATAGAGAAGGGAGCTCAAGAAAGGGGTCACGTAAAGCAGTGTGTAAAACCTCAGGTTCACCTCTGAACATGTGTTGAAATCACCCCAAACAGCATGACAAAAGCTTTAAGAACTGATGTCTTGTTTAACGCAGAGTCTTAGTCAGCCAATGGAGGATACATCTTAATAACATTGTGGAGACTTTGGAGTAGAACTGGCACTGGAATCACAGACAGCAAAAGGAGGAGCAGTATTTGTTGCACAAACCTAACTGAACTAATTGGCTGTTAAAACAGCCAATTCTATCTCTGAGTATATTCTCAAGGAATTTTTATAAAATCTAGATAACCTAATATAAAATCTACTAACCTAATATTCAAAGTGTGAAGGATATGATCCAAAACCACTAATCATACAAAGAACAAAGAAAAGTTCAACACTACAAGGGAAAAGACAATAGAAACCAACCCTCAGAAGATCTATAAGTTGCAAATATCAAAGACTTTCAAGCAGCTAGTAACTAGGACCCCTGAAATAAAAGTAAACACCTTTTATAAGATACATTTATTTATTTTAGAGAGGGAGCATGTGCAAACGGGGAGAGGAGGGGGAGGGAGAGAGAGAGAATCCTCAGGGAGACTATCCACTGAGTGCAGAACCCCACGTGAGGCTAGATCCCAGGACCATGAGATCATGACCCGAGCCGAAATCAAGAGCCAGTCGCTTAACCAACTGAGCCACCCAGGTGTTCCAAAAGTGGATACTTTTGAAATGAATATGAAGATAAAAATTGTAGGCAGAAAAGTAGAAGTCATAAACAAGAAACAAGTAAAACAAAAATGGAACTGAACTTTAGATATTCATTGGATGGGCTCAATAACAGAACAGAGATAACAGAGTAAGCAGTTAATGAACCTGAAGAAGATGAATAGAAGTCATCCAATCTGAACAACATAGATTAAGAGAGGGCTAAGAGCTTGATTACAACAGGGCAGCATAATAAATGTCTTGGGGTGATGGGGCTTTGTGTGTTCTGTGCAGTTCCAGCAGTGGGGAACACACGAATCTATATTCTCATAGAAACGTATACTTTAAAAAAAGGTAGCTATCTTTAGTAGTTAATACAGTGCCTGGTACAATATAGGTGCCAAACAAGTTGTATTTCGTATGTCAGAAACTTGGATGTTCCCAAGTTTTACAGCCTCTTAAAATTTACTTGTCCTTTAAATTTAAGTAAATCTGGATTTTCTGTGCACTGAGAAACTCAATGTTCCTTCAAAGAGTTTGGGGATATTTGGGAAGCTTGTAACTCTTTTGGCTTCTGTGGCTTGTGGTCCCTGATTCCACTGAGAATCATGTTCTCCGCTCTGTGCTTTGTGTCTGTCCAGGCTGTCTCTCCTCAACACTGTTTGGTAGAACTGTCTGCTTCAGTTCCTAGGAAAACACTAACTCTAGGCTCTGCGTATAGCATACAATGCTAAAGGTTTTTGACAAGAAAGGAGACTATATTTCACAAAGCATATAAAAAACAAAAATTTCACTTTTAAACAGTCTTGCCTCCAGGGATAAAATACATCGTCCCTGAAAACCACATAAATGTATAGTGAATGACTAACCTTAATTATTCCTCAACGTTCTTCAAAATAGATATATATACACCCAGCACATCCCCAGAAAACTGTGTTTTTCCTTTTATTCCCATACACTATATACTCTCTTTGGACATGCACAGAGACCCCAGAGAGTAAACTAATAAAGTTGTAAGCCTATTTGGGACACACTCACACGCATGCTCACATGTACACATATATTAGCACATTTTCTTATTTTTCTATTTAGCAGAATGCTCACATTTGCCATTTATTTCCCTTTAAGTCTATTTTTTCAGATGTTCTATATTGGGAAACATTCACGGCATCTAAGTCCTTAATTCATTTGCACTTGACTTCCCATAATCATATTCTCCAGTGGTTGTTCAGTCTCCCAAATCCCTTTCTCAATTCTTTTTAGTGTATTATTTTTTCTTATAGACCAGATTTTTTTTTTTATTCATCGGAAATCACATAACTTCAATCTCATACACACTCACAGCTTGACACATACACAGCTCAAGGGCCCTCTGCTCAGTCACATGCACACTGGGCCTGACATGCAGGCCCAATGCTGGATTAAAGAAGCTTCCCCAAAGGGACGGAGAAGGGGAGAGTGGGGAGACCAGAGGGAGGAAGGTACCAGAAAAGGAGTGGGAGGAGGAGGTGGAAATGGAGCCTATGGGGTGACGACAGAACAGGGGCTTGCCATGGGAGCTGGGCAAGAGCATAGTGTTTCATTTGTAGCCACCATTATTGGCAGGAAAATTCCCACTTTCCCTCATAAGCCCCTCAGTTAACAGGGAAGGCCTATTTTAGTCATGCCCATCTTGGCCTCCCTTCCAGCCCTCTTAGCTAAAAGCACTGTCAGTCCCTGAGACCAACTTAGAACAGGGTGCAGTGAAGAACAGCCTAGAGAAGAGATTTAAGCAACTGTAAGGCATATTGGATGTTTCTTTTTTTCTTTTTTTCAGTCCTCCGGGAGTATACACATGATGCAAATATTTTTAAAAATGCCAAACTTTCTATCCAAATTCATGCTCAAACATTAATAGGCATCATATTTTATCTTCCCAAGCTGTTTGATCTCTGATCAGGATGCTGTTATAGTTGCCTTTCTCTACAAAGACATTGGGCATCAAACCCTGCACTAGGACATTCAGTCTGTGCTTCTCCAGAAGGCGGGTCTCATTACCTTGAAACACTCACCTACTTCTGCTGCACTGGTCAAAGTAGATTATGACCTTACCCACTTGGAAATAACTGAGAATTAAGAATTAGCCAGAAGTTTAATTTATACACTATATGGTAGGAATTGCCCATGCCTTGTTTTTTCCAAATATATACAATAATATGAAGGCATGTTGACAAAGGTGCATAACCCTGTATCTATCCAAACAATTAGTTAAAAATCACGTGTACATTGTAAACACACACACACACACACACATACATACACATTATTTGTATTCAAGAAGTTACAGGTAAATACAGGCATTCATAGGTATAAGTTATAAGATTGTGTGTAGATTTCTCTCTTAAATTGAGTCATTTTACCTGCCCTAATTTGTTTAAAACCATCTTTTTTCCACTGTAAACACAAAGGAGAAATTCATCCAAACTGAGTGTAAATATCCCAAGTTATGAATTAGTCTAGTTGGAATTAACAATGTTTCACTGTATTGGGGATCAGATATTCTTTGGAAAACGTGAGATTTTCAAGTCATAAGCTGATCATGGAGAATATTTCTGCTCAGGGAGCTGTTTTAGACAAAATCCTCGATTTGGGGGTGGAGTTCTTGGTTTGTCATCCCAAAGCTCCTAATAATCACCATTATCCATCACCATAAAGAATGTGTCTTTGTGTAAACTTGGAAACCAGAACAATTTATAGCTATTTCAGGTTACCCACTCGCTTCCAGACACAAGCTATTCCCCAAACAGCTCTAGCTCAGCTACTCTGATGACAAGAGAATTTCTGAAGAATATTTCATGGAGATTTTTTAAATGTTTACAACAATGCAAATATTGATGTCTCAGCCAGTCAATATCAAAATTTATAGTCCTTCAATATAAACACTGAGCCAGGCTCCCTATTTGTCAATATTTGCACTCGGGTAAATAAATCTTTATCCTGACTTCAGCAGATGTCAATAGCTACTTATTCCAGATAAGTAAAAGTAAAAACAGGAAGCGTTATTTATTTTTTGAGGTAAAATAGCAACTAGTTACATAAAGGCCTTGCGGCATTTCTGAAATATCAATATGTAGTTACTTTTGGCAATAAAGCATAACAGTATTATAAGATGTGGGCTTAAAGCATGGTGGTTGAAATTTTAAAAGTAGGAGTTAATAAAAATAAATTTCATCTATGTTATTAATATAACAGTGCTGTTTTTTAAGACTTGAAAGAATTCTCAGCTTTCTTGTGCTTTCATCATGAGTGAGGTTAATTTTTGATATTACTCATAACTATGAAAATTCACACAAAGAGATATTCCTGAACCCTTCTTAGATTATGTGATTAACCCTTAATTCTAAACCTAAAAGAAAAATATGCACACGCTTGACCTCTATGTGAGTGACTATGTACTGTCTAGTTGTCCTTCAGGCTTCTATGTTTCATGCTTTGGATTAGGCTTCACAGAGGATTTCTGGGCATCAGGCTTCTATATCTCTACATGCCTAGTAAGAATAAATCGGGTTTCCATTTATAAAAGAAGGTTCTCCTATAGTCCCTGTCCATTGGGTGAGCAAGGACCTTAATCATTTCATAGGACACAACAAACAGCTCCCAACAGAAAGTGAACTAATGTTTCTGTGTTATTTGCATAAGTAGAATTGTGAAAAAAAAAATATTTTTCAATTCTTTTCTTTTTGGTGGGTACCCTGTGATTTTTGTATGCACAAAATTTATTTACCTAGACACTGTCAGATGTTTACTTAAAAATAATAATATTACAGAGAAAAGTAGCAATGTTACTTCACTGTAAGAAGAGTTCCTGCACCCTTCAGGCTTGTGATTATGCTTTAGTAATTGGTGTGTGGACTGAAGAAATTAACCAGTCAAAATGTGGCCATGCTCTAAATTACCCCTGGTCACACCCAGAGTTGCTCCTTTATAGCTGGTAGCAGAATTCAGTGACTAAATGAGTGATACTCTGTGATGGTGTGGCATTGTTAAAACAACATATATCAAATGAAATTAAACAAAGATTTATGCCCATTATAAAAATGTCTACAATGCAATGGAGGCAGAGTAGAGAGAGAGAGAGAATAAAGTTGCTAAAAGTGAAATGTCATTTGTCTTAAGCCTGGTTTTCCTGCAGAGTCTTTGTAGCCTGCGGGCAATGATAGCCAACTCTGTAGAATGGTGGAGAACTCATATTTGTTGCTTTGAAATCTGGGTGTGGTCTATATAACCCAAAGCAAATAGAGGCAAATTTAAGAGAATGCACCTAAGGAAGACTATTAGAACAGCATGAAGCCTGGGAGACTCTGCAGGTGTCCTCTAGGGGTGTTCAGTTTTGTGTAGCTCAAAACACAAAGAGCTGGGCTCCCAGGTAATGTGGATGGCATAGATGGCACATATTGGGAGAGGCCTGGAATTTCATGATGCTACATTACTATTTTTTCTTTAGGATATGGATGTCAACAACCTTTAAGGTAAATCAAGAGAGTTTTAACAGCAAACTTCAAATTTACTTACTTGCATTATGTAAATCCCAATTCTGGCCCTAGGTGCACAGAAGACTTTCTCTAATGACCCCAGCTGAGACCCATGCAATGCAGGCACATTTCTTCTCAACAACCTCTTAACACACTAGTGAACACCTACAATAGCTCATTGTTTTTTTTTACTTGAAAACTCAACACAGATTTTTTGCATATCTACCAGGAGCTAGAGACAGACTATGAATGAAGTCCTGTTTACTTGACAACACTGACTGGCATGTAGCAGGGGACACTAGGCACTATTTGTTAATAGAATGAGTACTCAAGAAATCACTGAGGCAGAATTCTCACATTAAGAGACTTAGAGATTCAGGAGAGTTCTGTAATACAACCATTATAACACACTAGGATATTTTGTACTGGAGGAGGTATGTAGAGGAAACAATGGAATCAGAGCATTATATCTAGAAGTCTCAGAGTTCTTGCAGCCGTTAATTTTGGTGGGTTTGTGTATGTGTGTGGGTAAGAGGAGTTTTTTATCAGGGAAATATTCATGGAAGAGGTAACACTTATATCGAGATTTTATTTATTTACTTATTTATTTTTGAGATTTTAAAAGGCCAAATATAAACAAAGAGCCTGGAAGGCAGGGGGGCAGGGAAAGGATTCCAGGAAATTGGAATAGCATGTGCAAAAGCTCAGAGACATAAAAGAAGATAGTATTTTTAAAAAATATTTTATTTATTCATTTGAGAGGAGAGAGAGAGAGAGAGAGAGAGAGAGAGAGAGAGCATGAGTGGGGGAGGGGCAGAAGGCGAGGGAGATGGAGAAGTAGACTCCTCACTGAGCATGGAGCCCAATATGGGGCTCAATCCTAGGACCTTGAGATCATGACTTGAGCCGAAGTCAGAGGCTTAACCAACTGAGCCACCCACCTGCCCCCAAAGAACAGTATTTTAAGATATATTTATAAATAAATTGTTGATTCCAGGGCTTAAAGTGAAATAGTGGAAAGAATGATGAGCATTTAGTGTGGACATTTGTGCAGTCATCTACACTGACAAACAAAAAGGTTTTAGGATATTCCTGAGGAACATGGGAAACCATTTGCAAAATCTGAAAAAGAGAAGAACAGAGTCATATGTATGGACTATAGATAGTGCCCTCTACCAGGAGAATGGGAGATAAAATAGAGAAGCGCACATCTAAAAGACAAAAAGATTAGTAAGAGAAATAGTGAATGATCCTGGTAAGAGATAACATGTGCCCCAACCAGGTAGTGGGGGTGGTCATGGAGAGAAATTAATGTATTGAAAGGATATTTAGCAGGATTGGAAGTGCTTCTATGGGTCTTGGACTTGGAAACTGAAAGGATAAAAAGAAGGAATCTAAGTTAAACTTACAATTTTCTGTCTGAGGCAATAAGACAGTGGTGCTGTTCCCTGTAGTAAAGAATGCAAGAAACAAATGATGGATTCCACTTGGGAAGTATAAGTTTAAAGTAAGTTTAAAGTGTTGTAAGGCATTAAAATGAGAATGTCTTTTACATGGTTAGATATTTGGATTTGAAGCTCAGGAGGGAAGCCCGAGCTATATAGACCTGCTTGGTTGGTTGTGTATTGCAGCTACATATTGGTGGTAGTTACAGCTGGTGTCTGGAATGAGATAAAAGGATAAAGTGTAGAATGAAAAGAGGAAAAGATTCATGTCAGTCCCACCCTGGAGATCACTGTCATTTCAGTAGTAAGTGGAGAAAGAGCCCACACTAAGGTTAAGAAAGAAATTTCAATGAGGAAAGAGAATCCTGAGAGTGTTAACGAGGCTAAGGCAGAAGTGTTTTCCACAGATCTCTGGACAATGTCTCCATGTCACATTGACTTTGACAATCCGCTCAATGAGGGGTGGAGTCAATGATGCCTTCTTATATCTGGGTGGGATTGTATTACAGCTTTACTTGTTCTGTAGGAACCAGCTGCCCTACTGTGAGGGAGCCCAAACACGGCCATTCAGAGAGACCACGTGTAGCTGTCTGGCTGACATCCTGGTAAAGGTCTCAGCCAACAGTCAATATAAACAATTACACAGATGAGTGAGGATACCTTGAGGTGATTCCACACCCCACCCCCAGCTGTCTAGTCAACCCTGATTTCAGGTCTTCCCAATCAAAGAGCTGAGGCAAGCTGTCCCCATGAGGGTCTGTCCAAACCCCCGACTCAAGGTGTCTTTGAGTATAATAAAATGGTTGGTTTATACTACTAAGTTTGAGGGTGGTTTATTAGCTAAGTAGAACAGAGGCAAAGCAAAGGAATAGAAATCCAAAAGAAATAGTGAGCAGTCTATAAACACTACAAAAGGTGGCAGACAGTGGAAATAAGGTGAGGAGGTGTCTCTTAGATTTGGCAACTAGACAACCCACGGTGGTCTGAGTTTCTCCCAGTGCAGTGGTGAGTTCAGAAGTCAAACCCTGGTGAGGTAAGCAGTGAACGTGGCCCAAGGAAGATGAGGCAATGAAAGCGGACTGCTCTTTCTACAAAGAGCAAATCTTTCAGTGACTGAAAGTTTTGTCAGTTTGTCAGTACCAATATCTTTTATAGTTCTCAATAATCTGTCATGGAAAATTAATTGTCAAATACGCTTTTCATTTCTTAGAAGTCAGAAAATAAAAATCCCCCAACCAGAATTTACCTATTTGTTTCAAAATTTTAGGGCGAGTGATTGATATTTCTAAAAAACTTTTAAAAAATTAAAAATAAATTAATTAATTAAAAATAAAAATAAATTAAAAAGACTTTTAAATATGGTATACCTAGCAGCAAACTTTTACAATGATCAATATTCTGAGAACCTCACTTTAGTTACTGTTATTGTTTGCTGGAATATTTTAAAGTATCCCCAGACATTACATCATTTTCTCTAGAAATACTTCAGAATATATCCCTAAGAAGTAATGCTTTTGATATTACATTACCAAATACAATTATGCATTTGACAAAATTAATAATAACCCTTACAGTAATTGAGTTTTGATTCAAGTAATCTAAAAACCTATTTTTTTGAGAACCTACTGTGTTAGGCATTGGGCAATGAGCTAAGAGATTTGAGTGAAGAAGAAAGGCAGGTTAGAGGAAAAACTGCAAAAGATGTCAAGTCCTTCTTTAGATACCACAATATCATCTTTCACTTATTTTTATCATCATGAATAAAGGTCTTATCCTTCAGTCCCTGGTCATCTCATCCTCACACAGCATGTGCTATGGTCTTATCTCTTGTTTGAGAGAAATACAATCTTAGAAAAATATCGAGAAATGGTAAAGTTATTAAGTAATAAGTCAGTTGAAAAAGTAAATAATAAATTAATAATGAGAGAATGAATGTCTTCCACCTTCAATAAGACACAAGGCAAGAATAATGTGTCAGGGGTCCCTAAGACCACTCTCACACTCAGGGGTTCACTAGAACTCACAAAACTCAGCATGGAGCTGTGCTCATGGCTGAGATTTATTACAGAGACGTAGTAAGGATATACAGCTGAGTCATAAGGGACAAAGACACAGGCAGAGTCTAGAGGAATCCATATGAAGCTTCCCTATGCTCTTTCCCTCCCATGAGGGAAACTTGAAACACAGTCTTTCCCCAAGCAGTGAACATACAGCAACATGTGTGTCATGTTTCCGCCTAAGGACGCCCATTAGAGACTCATTTCCCAAGGTTTTAATTATGGGCTGGACATGTAGGCACCATCTGGCTATTATGTACCAAAATTCCAGACTCCCAAAAGGAAAGTAGGTATGCAGCATAAAACTCATTGTACAAACAGTCTAGGCACAGTTAGGGGAAGTTTTATTAAGTATAGGAACTATTTACCCATCAAGAAGAAGAGTAAACTGGGCGCCTGGGTGGTTCAGTTGGTTGAGCAACTGCCTTTGGCCTTTGCCTCATGATCCTGGAGTCCCGGGATCGAGTCCCACTTCGGGCTCCCTGCTCAACAGGGAGTCTGCTTCTCCCTCTGACCCTCCCCCCTCTCATGTGCTCTCTCTCTCTCTCTCTCTCATTCTCTCTCTCAAATAAATAAATAAAATCTTTAAAAAAAAAGAAGAAGAAGAAGAGTAAACTAAACTGAAAGCAAGCACAAGGGAGAAAATAATAAAGAATATAGTAGATGTTAATGAAATAGGGAATAGAAATCAATAGAGAAAGTCAACAAAAGTATATATTTGTTCTTTGATAAGCCTTTAGAAAGCATGACCAAGAAAACAGAGAGAAAGGACTCAAATTATTAAAATTAGGAATGAAAGAGGAGCCAACATCACAGAAAAAAAAAAAAGACCAATAAGGAATACTATGAATAATTCTATGCAAATAAAATAAGTAACATGTGAAGTGAACAGATCCACACAAAGATATAAACTATTAAAACAGACTCACTTTGTTTCTCAGAGTCCACAGTCTCTCATGGTTCGTCTCCCCCTCCGATTTCCCCCCCTTCATTTTTCCCTTCCTACTATCTTCTTTTTTTTTTAAACATCAATCAATCAATCAATCAATCAATAAAACTGACTCACAGAGTTAAAAAATCTGAATAGATCTACAACAAATAAAAATATTAAATTAGTAACTAAAATTTTACTCAAAAAGAAAGGCTAAGCCTACAGGGCTTTGCCAGTGAATCTACCAAACGTTTAAAAAATTCATAAATTCTTCACAAATTCTTCAAAAAAGAAAAGAAAAAAAAGAAGAGCACTTCCCAACTCATTGTATGTGGCCAGTATTACCCTGATTCCAAAACCAGACAAACGTATCACAAAAAAAGAAAGCTGTAGACCAATATCTCTCACAAGTATAGATGTGGAAATCCTCAACAAGAAATGCAAGCAATGGAAATCCAGAAGCATGTAAAAATGATTATACATTATGAACAAATGAGATTTATACCAGGAATGCAAGATTTGTTCAATATCTGAACTCAATTAATGTAATATACCAAATCAACAGAATAAAGCACAAAAAATGCATGATCATCTCAATAGATCAGAAAAAGTATTTGACAAAATCCAATACTCCTTCCTGATAAAACCACTCAACAGATTAGAAATAGAAGGGACCTTCCTCAACTTAATTAAGTGGATCTATGAAAGACCCACAGCTTGCATTAAACTTAATTGTAAAAGACTCAATGCTTTCCCCTTCTTCTTCACACCATTAGCCATGAAGAAAATGCAAATCATAATCACAATGAGATAATACTTCACGTCCACTAAGATGGCTATCATCAAAAAGATGGATAATAGCAAGTGTTGGTGTGGACATTGAAAAGTGGAACCCTCATGCACTGGGGTAAGAATGTAAAATGATGCAGTGACCTTGGGAAACAGTCTGGTAGTGTCTCAAAAAGTGAAACATAGGACTACCCTATGAACCAGCAATTCCACTCCTAGGTATATACCCCAAGAGGAATGAATATATTCACACAAAAACTCACATAAGAAAGGGCACAGCTGCATTATTTATAATAGCCAAAAAACGCAAACAACCTAAATGCCCATAAACTGGTGAAAGGATAAATAACACATGGGATCCCCATACAATGGTATGTTGCTCCATCATGAAGAGGAATGAAGTACTGCTAAATGTCAAACCATGGGTGACCTTTGAGACCATTTTGCTAAGGCAACAAAAAAAATCCCATCTTAAGTAACACCATTTATATGAAATATAACAAATAAGTCATTCTATAAGGACAGAAAGTAGATTACTGGTTGCCTAGGGCTGAAGGCAGGTAAGGGAGCGGGCTGATATGAAGACAGATTTCTAAAGAATAGTCTCTTTTGGAGGGCAATACAAATTTTCTAAACTTACATTGCATAACAAAAAATGGATACTTGTACAACCCTGTGACTATATCAAAAACCACTAACTAGTACACATTTAAGTGGGTGAACTGTGAGCCTTGTTAATTATATTTCAATAATGCTGACAATTGTATTTATTTTAATTTCTTATATTTTATATTATATTTTAATCAAATAGTTAATTGTGACACCAAAAATCTATGACACACTTCCAAATAGCTAAGATGTGGATCAAATGGAAGGCTCATATATTTTTGGTAGTAAAGTGGCTCAACTACTTTGAAAAACTATCTTGAGGGGCGCCTGGGTGGCTCAGTCAGTCAAACGGCTGCCTTTGGCTCAGGTCATGATCCCAGGGTCCTGGGATCAAGCCCCGCATCAGGCTCTCTGTTCAGTGGGGAGCCTGCTTCTCCCTCTCCCTGCTGCTCCCCCAGCTTGTGCTCTCTCTCTCTCTCTCTGTCAAATAAATAAATAAAATCTTAAAAAAAAAAAGAAAGAAAAACTGTCTTGATACGTCTTGTAAAGTTTAACATACACCTAACATGTGACACAGGCTTGGTGTTTATCTAAGGGATATCCTTAGATATCCTTAGATATCTCAGGGTTATCCTTGGTGTTTATCTAAGGGAAACAAAAATAAATAATAAACAAACAAATAAACATAAATAAAATAAATAAAGATAAATAAAAATAAACAAATAAACAAACAAAATCTTAATAAATAATAAATGATAATAATGATAATAATATTAATAATAATAAATAATGGCTTATGATGATAAGGCTTATGATGATAATATGATGATGATGATAAGGCTTATGATGATAATAAATAAATAAATAATAATAATAAAAAAATAAATAAATAAAATCTTAAAAAAAAAAAGAAAGAAAAACTGTCTTGATATGTCTTGTAAGGTTTAACATACACCTAACATGTGACACAGGCTTGGTGTTTATCTAAGGGATATTCTTAGATATCCTTAGATATCTCAGGGTTATCCTTGGTGTTTATCTAAGGGAAACAAAAATACATACTTGTTAAAAGATATGTATACAAATGTTCAGAACAGTCTTATTTATAATAGTCTGAAACTAGAAATAACCTAAATGCTCTTCAACAAATGAACGGGTAAAATATTACAGTAAAATAATGCAATGGAATGCTACATGCAACAACATGGATATATCTCCCAAACATCAAGCTAAGTGAAGGAAGCCTCATTTAAAAGAATACAGACTGCATGATTTCGTGTACATGCAATTCTATCTCTACTTACAGAAATCACATCAGTTGTTGCCTGAGGCTGAGTGGCGGGGAGAGAGTGGTTGTACAGGGCCATGAAGAACCTTCTTGGTAGATGGAAAGGTGGTGGTTACATGACTACATACAATCTGTCAAAAGCCATCAACCTTAAAATGTTTGAATTTCACTGTATGTAGATTATAGGTCAGTAAAGTTGATTTCAGGAAAACAAATCCCTTCATGAAGTAAATCGCCCATCTCTCAGATGTGTTCTCGGGACTTGCTTCCAATTAATTGGATTTTGGTACTGTTTTTAAATTGTTTATTTATTTATTTATTTAAATTTTTTAAATTGTTGGCTTGCCAGGACCCCCAGGGCACAGAATGGCCATGCTTTCTCACCTTCCTTGCTCAGCAGCGTTATGCTGGTAATCCCAGTAGAGCATTGTGTGATGCAGAGAGGAATCTTGATTAAATTCTGCCTATATCATCTATGAGCTGTGCAATTTTTGGTATAAATCCTGGCCTGTAAAATACCTATTCTCCAGGGTCGTTGCACAGATTGAACTATATAAAGGCCTATGTAACTATCTGCCATATCAGATGGGATTGCTACAACTAAGAGTTTTATTAACACAAGTCTACACAGAGAAGTACCACACTCTACTGAAATATTTGCCATTTTTAGTGGGGTCGATGTTGCAGTGGTCTCCTGGCCCAGGAGGTATGCCAGCCTGCAGGTTAGAGCTTGTCCCATCCTGTTTCCATCCAGACTCAAAGTGAAGATTTAATTACCTTTGGTTACTAATTTAGAAAACAAAAACCAAAAAACAAATCACTAGTATTGCTCTCTCTCCTTCACTCCAGATCTTCAGATCCGCAGTGGAACATAAGTCTAAATGGAAGACAAATTCTCAAGCACATAAAACAGCTGGTAGCTTTTCCTTACTTTATTTCTTGTGCTGTTGCGTGTCCTCGACTTCTGTGTTTCAGAGCAATATCTTATCCTTCCTCCTGAGTTTTCCCTCTTCGCTTCACACAGCAGCCACCCTTATATTTAATTCAACCGGACACATGGAGTCAGCCTGCAGATTCAATTTTATCCGCACCCCAACCCCCCGCCCCTGCAACACACACCCTCTGCGTTGTTTTTGCTCTGGAATACAGGGGATAAAAGCATCAGGAGGAATGGAAATTGAGATGATCCTTTGATTATGTCTGAGGCAGAGCTATCACAACTGACCATGTCTGGATGATCACTTCAGGTCACTCAGAAATATAGCTGGCTTTCCCTGACCTTCGCCAGGTCCCTGACCTTTGCCAGACCCCTGACCCAGGTTCAACATTATTTCTTTGCTGCTAGAGATGTTATTAACAATCTCACTATCCTCTCAGCAAACTGGACCCTTCTTTCTTTCTCCTTTCTCTCTCTCTTCCTTCCTTCCTTCCTTCCTTCCTTCCTTCCTTCCTTCCTTCCTTCCTTCCT
>NW_023270387.1:26931873-27011687 GCF_011800145.1 Mirounga leonina | reverse complement strand
CCTTCCTTCCTTCCTTCCTTCCTTCCTTCCTTCCTTCCTTCCTTCCTCCCTCCCTCCCTCCCTCCCTCTCCCCACCCCCATTTCTTTTTTTTGAACTATGAAATTCATATTAGCCCAGACTGGCTTTAAAAACAGTGCAGGATTAGGGCACCTGGGTGGCTCAGTTGGTTAAGGATCTGCCTCCGATTCAGGTCATGACCCCAGGGTCCTGGGATCAAGCCCTGCATCTGGCTCCCTGCCGAGCAGGGAGCCTGCTTCTCCCTCTCCCTCTGCCCCTCCCCCAGCTAGTGCTCTCTCTCTCTGCTCTCTCGCTCTCAAATAAGTAAAATCTTTAAAAAGATCTTTAAATAAAGCAGTACAGGTTTATCCTAAATTCCTCTCTCCATCCCAAAGACATGTGCATGTGCACACACATACATACACACATACACACTTGAATTAGTAATCACCACCATTAGCCAAGCCTAAACATATGGTCAGCCTCTTCTCTCACCAAACAAGATCCTATGCCAATCTCCTAAAACAAAAATAAAACATGATGCAGGAGGTGTTTGATTATTATATGTGTGCTGCTAAATTTTTGTTGAACTGTTCATAGAGTCTGAATTCCTCATTTGAAAAATGAGGATAGGGGCGCCTGGGTGGCTCAGTTGGTTAAGCGACTGCCTTCGGCTCAGGTCATGATCTTGGAGTCCCGGGATCGAGTCCCGCATCGGGCTTCCTGCTCGGCAGGGAGTCTGCTTCTCCCTCTGACCCTCCCCCCTCTCATGCTCTCTCTATCTCATTCTCTCTCTCAAATAAATAAATAAAATCTTTAAAAAAAAAAAAGAAAAATGAGGATAATATCTACTTTGCATGTTTGTGATATAGATTAAAATAACATAATAATGTACATTTAACCCACACAGTACCTGGCACGAAGGGATAGTTGATACACTTTCCTTTTCTTTTTAGTTACACAGATCTACTCTAGGTTTGTGATCATTAAGAAAATACAGGCTCCAAAAGTTTACCTTAGAAGATGCACCTTGTTGGAACCAGGTCCTTTGTACGTAGATTATCTCCTACATTACACTGGCACAGAACTTTGGACATTGTAAGCACTTGATAAATATTTATTAAATTCATGATTTGGTAAAAATGTAGGTATGAATCCTTGGGTTAAGATCCTAAGATCCAGTGTCTGACTTTCAAGAGATTTGTGCCTAAATGAGCCAAGGGGGACAGAATGTTCTTGGTGATGTGTTTGATTATCTTTCCCATACATTAGTTTCTTTCCTGAATGTTGAAGAAAACACCCACTTGGACTCCATGGGGAGGCTTCATAGATAAGGTATGATTTCCCTTGAGTTTTTAAGTGAAGAAAAAAATAAGCATCTGGACAAAGTTAGGATGAAAATTTGTTCCAAGGAAATACGTAAAATGAGGACTTGGGCATGTGTTTAGAACCTACTGAATGTGGGTAAAGACAGTGTGAGTGAACGGGATTATGTAAATTCCAGTAGATTTAAGGAGAGTGGTATAACCAAAGGGTGAGAAATGTGTATATCTAAATGATAACTTGTCTTCCAATGATCTTTACAATATTTTAGCAGCAGCATCTAAGTAACCAGCTATAATATATTACACTGTGTTTTTCAAATTAATTGATTTTGTGCTCCCAGACTGTACATCCAGCCTTTCATCTACTGAATCTTTGCTATGAGACTAAACGAGATTTCATAAGGAGAACTACTTTGATCTAACTACTCCGGGGAAAGGAAATACCCTATATACATATAAGATACTGCCTGTCCTTATTACAAGTTGCTAGCACATGAGAAGTGTGATAAATGATGAATGCCCCCTCCCCCCCAATCTTGCCTCTTGAGTTACCTGAGCATGATGTGGGATGTTTTCATCACAATTTCATATGCCGACATTCCTTGATGAGGACTAACAACCCTGAATGTTTGTACTCTCAAAAAGATCGTTCGGGGGTGCCTGGGTGACTCAGTTGTTTAAGCATCTGCCTTTGGCTCAGGTTATGACCTCAGGGTCCTGGGATCAAGCCCCACATTGGGCTCCCTGCTCGGTGGGGAGCCTGCTTCTCCTTCTCCCCCTCCCCCTGCTTGTATTCTCTCTCTGTCAAATAAATACATAAAATCTTTAAAAAAATAAAATAAAAAGATCATTCGGTTTCAAATGAAACATTTACAGTCAAACTCTATTAATGGACTTCTCTGGTTCAGATTTTAACTAAGTCATTCAACCATTACATATGCTTATTCCAAAACAGGTGACTATAACCCACCTACACACACACCCATAGCTTTCCTCTCTGTAACCTTTCCCACCCGACCCCTAACTCTCATGAGCATATTAGATCTATATTACTGACAAAAATAGGAAATCCAGAAGTCAAAAATAGGAAATCAGAAAGGTCTAAGGCACCTGGATTCCCTTTCCACCACCATGTCTAAATAGCTATAAAACCTCCTTCAAATCACATAATCCTTCCAGCCTTCAAGTTCTCTATCTTTAACACTTAGATCATGCTGCCAATCTCAGAGGAAGAGATTAAAGGCCTCTCTCCTCATTTCATGTGGCTTCCGTTTGGCCCTGATAGAGTGATCTTCATGTGAAATATTTGGAGGGTTCTCCAAATGGAGGATGGGGGATGGGACTCACTTTCTACTCACTCCAGGTTGCTTTGGCTAAATGTTGTGCTTTTAGCAACAGTGACCTTAGCCTGGGCGACACTGTTCTGTGTCCATGGGGGCCCCTGCTACGACAGCCCCAGGCACCCACACAACACGGGAATGACAGGAGGGATGACTGCTCTGCCTGCATCCTGGCCAGACTGCCTCTAGGGAGTTGCTAGCTTCCTGGGAGACTGGGTAACACAGCCAGAGATGTGGGGAGTTAATGTCCCGTGGGGTGGGCTTCAGCCAGTGAAGACTGGCCATGAGAAGGGGCCAGCTGATAAATCATTGTCTCAGTTCTGGTGTTTCACAGGACTCTCCTGAGTCATCCCAGGGACTATGCAAAGGGTTGCACTTGCTTCTCCTCCTTTTCTGCTTTGCTTCACGTTCATTCTACTTCTTTCTTCCTTTGGATTGTTTCCCTGAATAAGGAGCTGGCAGGTGAGAGTTTGGCCCAAGGCTCTTTCCCATGAACCCTGCGCCAAGATGGATGGAGAATCCTAACAGCATTCTTAGATGGGAGAGCTGCAGCTGGAGCCCACCACCTAAATTTGAGATCCAAATCTGCCACTTGCTTAAATATTTCTTAAAACACTTACCCCACCTCAGGTTCCTTATCTGCAAAATGGGGATAATAAGAATGCATACCTCATCCCAGTTGTTATCACAACTACAGGAGTTACTACATGTACACTGATATACAGTGAGACCCTATCTCAGTAGCTGTGCTCACTACCATCATTGTCCGAATCATCACTATTATTTATGTGCTTCATTTGATCCTCTTGTGTCATGTTCCCTGCTTCTTGCCAGGCTTTGAATAAATTCTGTGGGCCTCCAAATTCTTGACACTCTACTCTCTTTTGCCTATGTTATTCAGAATCAGTGCAGGTTTTTTTTTGTTTTTTTGTTTCGTTTCATTTTGTTTTTTGCAAGCAAAGAATCCTAGCTGGTACAACTCAATTACTAGTTAGGGTTCATGAAGTCATGGAGAGTTTAGGTGGTTTCTGGACAAAGTCAGAGCAGATCTGATGCCCCCTTTGAGCCGGGAAAGAACTTTAGCCTGTCAGAGAAGTTAGGTAATTTACCTAAAATCACACAGCTGAGAAATGGCAGAGCCAGGAGTAAAACCTAGGTTTGCCTACTTCTGTAATCTAAGTAAATCTAGACCTAGATTTGCCTACAGAAGTTGCCCTTTCAACCACCCTTGAAGTTTTTGAATTTATAACTTCTTAATAAAAATATCTGAGTTTTCTTAAGCGATAGTTATGCTTCACATGCCTCAGATGTGTAATTTTGTCAGAATGATCATAGGAGCTAAGAGTAGATTCTAGTGTCACAGTAATGGAAAGACAAATATGACCAGGGAAGTTAACTTGTCCTATCCCCACAGCTAGTCTGCAGTGGAGCTGATATGTTAACTGATTTTTTTTGGACTGTCAGTATGTAATCAGTTAGGTATAGGGCTGCCTGGACTGAAGTTTGGAAGAGAAGTTTCTCCCTTTGCCTGATACCCCCTCTCCCCACTTTGCTTCTTGCAGCCCATGCAGAGTGACATTTGTAACTCCTGCCATCTCACAATGACTGCGCTCCTAGGGAGGAAATAGATGGGGATTATAAATATCAGGGCAAAAAAATGATGCCACAAAGGGTCCATGACCACTCCTTAATTAATGGGACAACCTGAAATACCTGGCACATCGCCCTGTTCTCCATACCTGTATCCACATACTTATGACTTCCCAGGGGGTCCTGGGGGGCAGTCTGGGACTGTGGGCAAGGCTGTGGCCCCAGTTACAAACCTAAAGGGGCCTGCACATCCATCCAGGGGTGGAACAGAAGGAATGGTGGTAAATACAAAGAGCAGCTGCTTGAGGGAGGCTTCAGCAGTTATGTCTATTGGATAAATTGCAGAACTGAGTAATGAGATAATAAAGTTGAAAGCACTTGGGAAGTAAAAGTGCTATGTAAATATAAGGTACCTCTGTCTTCCATGTGACGTGCCTGGAAGGATCTCTTCTTATTTTAATTCATTCATTTCTTTATGTCTTGCCTTTTTTTCTTAAAGGGATTTAAGATGGTTTACCAAGTACACAATACAGTATATATGTGTGTGAAAGCCTGCCTAAGCAAAACACGGCATGTGATGAAGTCATAAAGGAAAAGATTGACAGATTTTATTGCCTACAAATCTAAAACTCTTGTATGACAAATGACACCATAAAATAAAGTAAAAGGCACGAGACAGACCAGGAGGGATATTGGCATATTGGTAACCTTTATAACAAAGGGTTAACATCTATGAGATTACATATATATATATATATATAGTACTTCCACAAATCGATTTTAAAATGATAAACAATCCAATGGAAAAATGGATGAAGAACATGGACAAGCAATTCACAGAAGAAATACAAATACCCAATAAACATATGAAATATGCGAATTCAAGTGAGGTGCAATTTCCTGCTGATCAAATTGGCAGAAATGTAAACCATTGAGAGTATTTCTTCTGAGCCAAAGGGTGGGAAAATGGGCACTTCCACATGTTGGCAAGATTGCTCATTGACATAACACTTTTGGGGGATAATCTAGCTGGAAATATATAACATTTTCAAATGAACATGTCCTGTGATCAAGCAAGTCCATTTTAGTAATTCAGCCTATGGAAATACTCATATATATATATATATATATATATATATATATATACATATTTGTATGAGGTGATTCAGGGAAGTACTCTTGGAAAGAGTGAAACACTAGAAATGGCTATTGCAAAACTTAATAAATTACAAATGACAATCTGGTCATATCATGGATTATGCAGTGCCACACTGAATGCCATTTAGCTATGTAGATGCAAGTAAAAATTATAAGACTTACTGTTAAGTTTGCAACATGTAGTTCTAGAGGTCTGAGTACAGTAGAATCCCATTTATGCATGATTTGTGTGTTATGTATGCACATATGTATCAACGTATAGAACATTTTCTAGAAGGATAGTCACTAAATTGTAAACAGGGATGGATGAGGGTTTTTGTTAATTAAACAAATATTAATTGAGCACTCATTATGTGCCAAACCCTATACTGGGCATTAGGGATAGATTAGTGAATAAAACAGACAAAAGTTTTGCCCTCAGGGAGGTGACACCTTAAAGTGGGGATACAGATAAATAAAGTAAATACAAAAATATACAGTACAGAAATAATGATACATGGCCGAGAGGCAAGGAAAGACAGTAGGATAGCTGTTCTGTGATGGAAGGGTAAATTGATACAGGAAGCTCAGTAAAGATCTACAGAGGTGACATTTGAGACAAAAACTAAAGAAAATGAGGATGTGAGCCATGTAGATATCTGGGGAAGGACTATTTCATGAAGTAACAGCAAGTGCAAAGGTCCTGGGGCAGGATCTGCATGGTACATCCAAAGAACACACAGGGAGGAAATATGGATGGAACAGAATGTTCCGAGAGAAGAGATGGAGGAAATAAAGCCAGGGAGATCATGCAGGTTTGTTCTCTAAATGAGATGGGAGACCACTGCAGGATTTGGTGCTGTGGAGTGACAAAATGCAGCTTTAGTAAGATCACTCTGGGTGCTATGCGACTAACAGGATGAATCAGGGCTGAGCGGTGGCAGGCTGTTATTAGGCTACTGCAAAAAATCCAGGCAGGAGAAGAGAATGCGTTGGACCAGGTAGGCATTAAGTAAGTACCAGTTTCCTGTCCCTTAACAAGAGAATATCACATTCTCTAATTTGAATTCTATGAGATTCCTAATGATCTATGATGTTATGCTTCCACCACAAAATAAAAGATAAACCTCTTAGGATGAACTCTATCCTTTTAGTGTTGGCACCCAAAAAGGGCAGCGATAGACTGAATTAGCAGGAGCCTTGACTATGACATGCTGGGGATGGGAGGGGATGGGAGCTGGGGGGAAGGAGCTGAGAAAAGTGACAGACAAGTCCAGGGCAGAAAGGGGATGGAATCTGCAATCACAGGTTAAGTCCAAGAGGAGGGGTGGCAACCCAGGAGACATCCAGAGAGAGAAGCAGGGAGAGAACGGCAGGGGCTGGGCTTTGGAGAGGAAAGAACAGTCACGTTCAAGGTGAGGAGCATTCTGGGCATTGGGCCAACTGGGCATCAGCCGGAGGCAATCCCTCAGCACAATGTCCGGCAGGTCCCTCTTTCCCCGGGACTTCAGACCAAAGAGTGCCGAGAACTCCCAGGGACCCAGCACATGAAGGAGAAGGGACAGGGGCCTGGGCAGGTGGCAGGTTTGCATATGTGGGACACATTGGGAGGCTGCTGATGAAGAAATCCATTGGGCTATGACTGGGGGGGGGGCTGCTGTCCTGCAGACACACCTGAAAGAATTTATTTCGCCATCCCCCACCCCCCCACACACCGCCATGGCCAGCTATAGACACTCTGCAGGTGGGGAGGCGGTAGGTGGAGGTCAAAGGGACAGAATGCTGAGTGCTCACTGCACATGCCTGGGTGGGCTTCGATCTGGGTTAAAGCCCACCAATTTGAGGCTTCTCCACCCAGTCTCAGCCTTATTAATGGGTACCCAGAGAGCAAGGCCGGGACTCTGCAGCTGCTGGTAGATTCAACTCAGTCACTTTCATTTCCAGTTTAGAGTTCCTGAAATGTTCCTGAAAAGATTCAACTCAGTCACTAAGAGTTTCTAGTTTAGAGTTCCTGAAGTTTCTGCACTGTGACTAGTCAAACACGATCTCCCTACTTTCTCCCTTCCTCCACTCAAAATTATACTCATTTCTTTCCTTGAAATCTATCTGCTCCCGTTCTATTAAAACTGCTCAGACGGCAGCTGCTATCCAACCGAAGCCCCAAACCCCTCTATTCTCTATCAAGGTCTGTGCCCCCACGGCCTTCCACCATCCAATCTCCAATCTTAAAAGGCACCTCAGAGATGTTGCTTTTAAATGAGGCCTTCGAAAGTGGGCAGTTTGAACCCCCACAGAACATTTAACCCGTTCTGACCAAACACAGAAGAAGATCCCAGGTTTTCCCTCCTTCTGGGTGCTTCCCTCTTGCCCGGTTGCTCTACCAGACCCTCCAAAGTATCATAAGCCCCACGGCAGGGAGGAGTGGGTGGTTCCGCCGCCGCAGGGCTGGGAGTGAGTTTCGAGGGGCACCAGGAGGACTCATACCTGGGTGTATCATTACCACCCTGACTCTAGGGGTGAGGAGATGAGTATCTGAAGGCTCTTAAGAGCTTGTTTGGAAGTTCCAGCAGGTAAATGAAGCTACCTGTACTTTCTTGGTTAAAGAATAGTTGTCTCAATGGAAAGTCCACCTGTTTCTACAGATAAAGCTGGTGGCAATGGCTTAGTGTACCAGGCCGACTAATGAAATGATCAAATCGTCTCCCCCGCCTTGTCTAGTTAACAGATATGCCCACAACCATGAAGCTAAAATGAGGAGAGCCAGGGAGTGAATCCAAATCCTCAGGCTCCTAGGCATAAACTCTATCCATGACACCGTTCCCATATAAGCTGCAATGGCTCTTGCCTTCCTTTTCTAAAGAAGGTAAGCCTACAAGTGGTGTTCAGGAGGAAATGAGGACAAGACTCCTCTAAACCACTTTCCAAACCAGGCTGAGGATTGTGACTTGCTGATTCTGGGACACATTTGAATAGAAGGTTCCCTGGTGTTCTATTGCCAACACCTAAAAACTCAGCTGTGCGTCAGGCCGTTCCCTGGAGACGAAGGGCTTTCCCATCTGGTGACCCTCTTTTGCTGCAGGTCTTCAGTCAAAACCAGTCAGTTTGGCCAGATTGTGAATAAAACCATTTTTTGAAATATTTTATAATCTAGTTGTGCCAACTACAGACAAGTCTAAGCTGAGGATACAGATTTATACCAGATTTTCTGCTCAACACTATTGAGTACCATACCACAGATGTGTATGGCCATCTTTTATTCATCTTCTGGTTTCTGTAGCTTTAAATTTAAATCATTCACAGTTTGAAGACACTTTGTCCAAAATAAAACTGTCAATTTTTCTTAAAGATGAACAAACAAAATTAAATATCTGCATGGTGATACAAAAGGAGAGCAGGATGTTTTAAGAAGGATATTACCATAAGAGTCAAACTCCAAGCTTCTAGTTTTGCTTCTGTTACTAATTAGCTGTGTGACTTTGAGAAATTCACTTAACTTCTCTGAACTTGTGTTCTCTCATCTTAAAAAAAAAGCGGGGGGGGGGGAGGATTAGACTGTGTGATGTTTTAAATTCTTTCCAGATTAAATATGCAATTTACCTTTGGCACTCACTGATCATGGAGGAAAGGACTGCCTACTTAACCCAGTTTTCAGTTTGAGTTTAGGGTCTGGATGAGTTCTAGGCAAAGTAGAGAGTCGCCATCTCTCCCCGGTAACCTAGTCACAAAATACCCTCCATATTTTCTCAGGGCACATCTTCCATGCTCCCCCTGGCAAATCCTTTCATCAACTGATTCTACACAAAACTCTCAAAACTGCTGACTTATTATTTACTACTGACTTATTAGTGACCAACCAAAGGACTGTTTTATGGTTGTTCCTCAGTGGCAACTTTCTAATCCCTGGTTTCCATGTTTTCTTTATTTTCATTTGAGCCTCTCACTGAGCCCACACCCTGCCCCACGGTCTTCTCTCCTTTAAGTTTATGCTATGGAATTTAACTCTTTATAATATTAATCCCATCAAAACTTACATTCACATTTACAATGGTAACTGTTCTGAAGGCATGACTGTACTAGGAAATCATGTATCTGGGGGGAGAGATATTATAGATATAATATTCTTACATATCATCTGCCCCTCCCCACACCAGCTTCCCTATAGAACAGTAATTTCCCAAAGGGGTGGGAGGCATGGAGTGTGATCAATGCTTACATCATATTCACAAAGTGATGGTCAATATTTCTACCAGTTAAATCACTGCGGAGTCTATAAACAGGAATCGTAAACAGAACTGTTTTGAATTTTTACTGAATTGGACTATTTTGACTGAATTCAGCCAAACATCTGTTTGACTGTCACATGTATGTATGAAGGATGTCTGTCACTGTCTTATGGATGAACACTTGTTCACTATAATAATGTGATTATGGATTTTTGATATAGCCATAGCATTATTCTGCTCACATGTGGTTCCCTGGTGCTTGTGCTGACTGGAGGGGGTGGGTCTGATAAAAGACTCATTTTAGATCAGTGGTCTGTTTACACTGTGGCCCTTGGTCTTGTGCTGTGAGCTTTTCTTACTATGGCCAACGATCGCTGAAAGACAGCCCAAGATATCTAAGCGCAAACACTTAAGAAATACACAGACAGAGCCCAAGTTAGGATAGTGCACTGGCAGAACACAGACCTGAGCCTGGGTGTTACTCAGCTACGAAAGGGCAGAAAACAGACACTGCCTGGGGCATCACATTCTGTTTGAAACATACAGGCAGTTCAACAACTGCCCAAACATTTGGCGACATTCAGGGATCCTCCAGAAGAAAATTGGAAAACTTACCAGGCACCTAACCCAGTGCCTGATAATATTTTATCTAAGCCTGACTCTGGACTTGAGGAAAGTGCACAATCACAGAGTGTAATGACCCACAGGTGGATCACAGGGATAGAAGAGAGGAGGTCAGAGCAGAGAAAATCCACCCCTCAGTCCTAGGTCCTTTCCGCCAGACCAACAAAGAGCCTGGTGTGCATTTCCAACTCCTGAAGCCAAAGACTGAGTTGTCTAGCCTGGGATCTAACTAGAGGGGTCTGTGGGCTCCTCCTCTCCTGGAAGATGGAGTCATGCTATCTGTAGTCAGGAGTTCTGCCTGGGAAGGGTTGCGTTAGAAATGCCTGAGCAGCTGTCCACGTGTTCTGTGCTGTCACAAAGTACAAATGTGACTGGTGGCTAAATCCACAACGAATGCCAGCTCCATTAGTATGACAGGTGAGCAATCTATTAGGAAATCAAAGGCCCCTCCCTCATTATAGGAAAATAAATGAGCTGTGTCTCATGGGGAGCTAGGAGACGGAGGAGAAATTCTTTTATAAAGAGAAGCAATGGGCTTTGAAATCAGACAGATGTAGATTTGAATCCTGGCCCTGGTGCACACAAATTGGATGGCTTGAGGAATTGCTTTAAACTTCGTTGAGGTTTCTCATCTGTAAAATGGGCAAAAATAATGTTTAACTCGTAGGAATGTGAGGCTTAAGAGACACCAAGTGACCAGAAGGGCCAGTCCTGTAAGTGACCTATAGTGAGGGTTTGGAAATCGTATGGCCAGTTCTCCAGGGGCACGAGGTCTGAACTGCTCAGGAGGTGGAGGACCAGTCCCGGCGTTCTCCCCTGGTCCCCTTGCTGCCCCCGCACACCTCCCTTCTGCAGGGTGCTGCCCATGCTCAGCTGCACCTGTTCACGTCCTCACCCTCTGGGAGCACCATGCAACTTGGGCTGTTCCCAGGCCTCACAAAAGTCCTTTTCTCCCCAACTCCTCACTTCCTCTCTATAGCCAGGAGTGCTTGAGGATACAGTCAAAGCTTGGAGAGACTTAGACCTACCACAAGTTCTTCTTTCATTATTTCCTTCTTGCAAGGTGAGCGAGGACAACGTCTCAGAATGAAAGATTCTCCTCCATGCCCTCTCTCAGCAGAGGCCCTAATTCATTTTTCACGGCCCCTTGCAGTGACAAAAACCGCTGCTTTCTCTCTTGTAAGCGTGCTCCATGCAATAAGTCAAAGCTGATGTGCATTTTCCCCCTGGGTGCCAGAGCGCGCTTTGATTTAATTTGCCCTGTTGTTTGGCACAGAGCCTCTGCCAGTGAGTTTCTTCACAGACCTGGGGAGACAGGGCCCTGACAGCGATGGGGCACAGTGACAGATGGGGTTCAGTGGGTAGTGTTTAAATACTTTGTTGCAATGATAAAAGAAACGTTGGAGAGTGACAGATGCTCCTGCAGAAAGTCAGCCAGACAAACACACACCGCCCGTTTGTGGGAGCTGAGGCCTTGACGTCGACAACATGGGTCTGTAGGAGGCTTGCCCACTTTCATTCAGCTGGAGTCAGCAGGTGTCACAGGTGAGCTGTGGGCTTCAGAGACTTTGGTGGATGAACCCATCTTGGCCTCTCCTGTAGTCATGGAGGCCCATCCGGTGGGGCTTTGTATAGACATGGACATGCTGCATTTTTACCGCGTTCACACTCCCACCTGCGACCATGCCCGATAGTACAGGCCCAGGAGAAAAACCAACACAGCAGGAGTCAGGCTGGATTCAGAAAGCATCCCTATTTAAGAATGACCTGGGGTAAAAATGATGTGGTGAGCCATGAACGCACAGAAAGGCAAAAGGAGTCAGAAAAGCAGGCGGAGTTATGCAACGTAAAGGTGGAAAGCAACGGATGGGCTCTGCCAGATCATCCAGGCAAGCACACAGGTGACAGAAGCCCAACGCTGCAGTGGCCTGTGGCACTGATGACTTTAAGATCTGGTCAACTCGCTTTGCCTGCTAATTCTGTATTCATTACTGGGAGTCTCTAGTGCTGTCTTCCTCAATGAACGGCTTCCACTGTGGCGTGGGAAAGAATACAAGGCAACAATCACATTGGGACCTTACTGTGTGTGCAAGAAAACATCACAGCAGATGATTATTGGGAACCCACCATACCCATGGCTTTGACAGAATTTTCCGCATTTACCTTCTAGGATGGAGTGAGGGCAAATATGGTCCAGGGGAGAGAAGAGAAGGCGAGGGTGTTTTATTTTTGGTAGGGGAAGGTTCATTGAGTATGCTCAGTTTCTCTTATTCTTTGGTTTTAACTTTTTGGGCAGATTTGAGGGTGAGATGGACTTTCTAGAGAAGCATGGTAGAGGTGCACACTGGACACCAGCTTGTTGGTGGTGGAGGTGAGCTTAGAACAAAAGCAACAAGATGGCATCGGACCAGGGACAGGAAAGGCTGCCTGGAATGGAGAGGGGGCACCCAGCTGGGAACGCACAGCTGAGCAGAGAGGGCAGCAAATAGCACTGAGCTGTCTTCAGTCAGGAGTCAGCAGCTGAAAGTTGAAGGGGACTCAGGTGCTACAGGAGACTGGAGGAGGCATGTCAGAAAGGAGTCTGTTTGCTTGCTTACCTGTTGCAAATTTAACAGCTGTGAAACTCACCACCCCCTCTGCCTCCTTTCTCCTGCCTGGGCAGAGAGCTTCGCTCTGAAAGGTGAATCGAGATTTGCCTCTTGGCATTTTCCGGATTTTGTTTTACAGCTAGTCAAATAGGCATTAACCACCTGGGAGCCAAGAAGCTGAGTTCCCTCGAGCAGCTGAGTTACACCTTGACCTTCTGAGGGTACAGATGGAACACTGGCAGAGCCTTTTGTGGAGGAATCATTGAAAGGGTTTAATCAGGGCCGTTTTTAGCAGTCTGGGACTCAAGCCTGTCATGTCGTCATGTGAAAAAGAAGTTTGGGTTATAGTGAAGGCAGGCTAAAGAGAACGTGGATAAAAAGATAAAAAAGTTAGTAAAGGTCGGAGCAGAGCCAAAGGGACCAAAGACAACAACAAAAGGCAAGCTCCAATTCATCCTGACAAATGCCTGTTACTTTTGTGTCCTCACCTCCACATCGGGTTCCAGAAATGAGGCTGCAGTCCATGGGCTGTGGTAGTGGCCGTCAGTGTGGCTGTCACAACTGGGAGGTGGGAGCTAGTGGCATGTAGTGAACAGAACGCAGGGATGCAGCTAAATATAATACACGGGACACCCCCCACACAGTACTAAGGACCACCAGGCCCCAAGTGTCAATAGTGTTGAGGCTGACAATCCCCAGGTAATAGATCCAAGAGGAAGCCAGACGATGCTCACCCAACTGGAAACCCACCTAAATGCACTGGAGGAGGAAGTCCTGGTTCCCTTCAACCCACGAGCCACTGGCCTTTCTGTGGAACAAGGAAAATAGTAACAGAGGTCAGGAGAGATGGAGGGGCTCCCACACAAACGGCAGAGGGATGGGGAAGCATCTTGAGGCAAGAAATGGGTGTTCTTTATTTTTTTAACTTTTTTTTTACTTTTTAAAGATTTCATTTATTCATTCAAAAGAGAGTGAGAGAGAGAGAGAGCATGAATGGTGGGGGAGCAGAGGGAGAGGGAGAAACAGACTCCCCGCAGAGCAGGGAGCCTGAATTGGGGCTCCATCCCAGGACCCCAAGATCATGACCTGAGCCCAAGGCAGCTGCCTAACTGACTGAGCCACCCAGGCGCTCCATGAAAAGGGTGTTCTTTAAAGGAAAAGTCAAAGCAGAAGAGGAATAGTATAAACAAAGGAAAAAGCAAATGAAGGGGGATGCGGAAAGAATAGCTAAGGGAAAAGGAGGGCAGCAGTGACTCAGGGAGGACACCATGGGCAGACGTGTGAAGCAATACTATGAAGATGTCTGACGAGCTGGAGAGAGAGATAAAGTGTATTTACAGGGAGTGTGTCAGAGAGATGGTGAGGAGAATAAGATTGGTTGTTCTCAAAAATATGGGGGGAGATGAGAAAAAATACAAAACAATAGCTCTAAAGAGAGGAGGAGAAATCATACAAATAATAGCTAAAGCAAGTAAGAGACCAAAAAATAAAAACCAAGGAGAATTAAGAAAAGAAGGGTAAAGGCAGAGGGAAAGAAGCTTCCATGGGAAGAGACGGGGCAGAGAGGAAGATGAGTCTATAGCCAGGAGCTGAGCTGAACACTGTCTGTCGGTGGCCCATGGTCAGCTTTATTTAGCAGCTCAAATCTAGGAGCTGTCAGTGGGCTGGGGGCAGGGGGACAGGAAAGAAAGGACACACTGTAACAATGAGGCTTTGGGCAGAGTCTGGAGTTGCACTCCTGGCCCTCCTTGGGTTCATGGCTCGACCGGCAAAGACTGTCCCATTTCTTCAGGCTCTACATTTGAAGGGAATTCAGGAGACTTCTGGACAATAAGTAACTCAGCTCCTGCTCTGCTCTGCACCAGGCACTGTGCTAGGCTCTCAGCAAGCACAGGTGAATAGGAGAGTCTTTGCTCTTGATGCCCTCTCATACATGGAATGAGCTATGTTGTTGGTGGTGATATGGTGGGGGCAGATCCTCATCTTCATTCTGCAAGTTGAACACTTGGGTAAATCTTAGCCTGATAAAAAGTTTTTGTTCATCTCAATGAGAGATGGGGGAGAAAGAGTTGCCATGGGTGAAAAGAACTCTCGACCAGGAACTGGGGTAATTGGTGATGATCCCACTAACACTGACACCAGCTGGCCATGTGATCTTGGGCAGGGCATTGCACTTTCTTCAGACTCAGCTCCTCATTTGCAAATAGAAATGATAATTAGGGCTGGATAGTTTTTAGGTTTCTTTTTTTTTTTTCCTGGAGCTAACATTAAATGGTGCTTGTATGTAACTTTAGAAAGGTTGTTAAAATTATTTGCTTTTTAGAAAATTGTTTTGCTTTGTAAATGTGTCCCATTTTCAGACTACCCAAATGATGTAGTGTGGTAGGAAAACACTGCATTACAGTCAGTCAGACCTTAGAGCAAATCCTGGCTTAGCCACTGGCCTTGGCTGGGCACGTTAAATAACAAGCCTGATTCTCAGTTTTCTCATCCATGAAATGGGGTAATGCTATCTATCCAGCAGGGTCATTGTGAGGATTAGAGGTTATGCATGGATAAAGCATGTAGGACAAAAGTAGACCCTCCATATATGGGAATATTTATCATTGTCAGACAGCAAGCTCTTAGGATACGGGGATGTGTTTCAGGAAGAGCGTTTTACTCACAGGTACCATTCTGGAAACATGTGGCTTGACAGAAAATCCCCCAATAGCAGAGGTAAAACAGAGATGGCTATTGCTTCAGGATGAATGTTTTTTCCCCCCACATTCTAAGTGCCCTGCAAGATGTGACTGTAATCAGCATTCTGGAAAGAATGACTTCTTTATTGAATAAGTTTAGGGTAACTTTGGGTTAAATAGATTAAAGGCAGGCTTTTCAGAATCTTTGATAGGTTCTTATACACCATGGAGCTCCAAATGGGGAATAGAATGCACACAGTTTGGTTTTTTTTTTAATTTTTTATTGTTATGTTAATCACCATACATTACATCATTAGTTTTTGATGTAGTGTTCCATGATTCATTGTTTGTGCATAACACCCAGTGCTCCATGCAGAACGTAGAATGCACACAGTTTTTTAAACTTATTTGACCAAGGTACATTTTTCCTTCCTACAGAAATATCTATTAACCTCTAGGAGACCATCAATGTTACTCTGAACACAATTTCAGAAATAGGGGTGTACACAGATGCATCCCTTGCTTACCCAGCTTAATGTCAGTCATGAACAGACCCAAGCACTCATGTACCCAAGCCCATGCTTCTTATCCATCATTATCAAAGAGTATCCCAAAGCTGCAATAGTCCTTCTGTTTTTCAACCGGCAATGAACTTGTTGGTTCACAACCACCTACCCACCCACATCCATGGGGTGAGTGCTTCCATGTAGCTCCCTTTCTCCAGGCTTCCTCACAGAAAACTATCGGCCTTTGTTGGGGCCTCCTTTTCCTGCTTCCCTACACCCTCTCCCATTTTTACTCCTTGACCACACCGGGAACTCTGCTCTCAGAAGCAAATGGGTAGATGGTCTGGGACATCCAGGATGACTAACTGGATCCTGACCCTGACCCTGACTTCAGCTCACTGTTTTGCCTCTGGACTATATCTAGCTCATCAAATTAAGAATTTGTTAGATGATGCCTGTCAGAAATAAATGAGGGGAAGTGTTGAGTGTGGGGAGCTGATAGGGAGGCAAGTTGAAAGGCTGGTTACAGATAGATATCTAATTTTTCATGAGACGGGGAGCAAATGTTAAAATAAAGATGAGGGAATGAAGGTTTGCCAAGTAGAATTGCCACTGAATGACCAGCCCTGGCTGAGAGAGGGGGACAGGGCCAGTGAGAGGAGGGAGTCTGGAGGCTTTGTGGGACAGGTGAGGGTTCCATGAAAGACCCATTTTGTAGACACGCCACTGGGAAGGTCACACCTCCTCAATGCCCCATAGTCTCCATCTGCTGCAGCAGAAGGACAGGGTGAGGCACCACCCTCAGGCCCATGTTCCTTGGTGCTTTCATGATGCTGGGCTTTGTCACTTTGAGCCTGAAGTCTTCTCTTGGGTAGGGCCAGAGGTAGCTGGAGGTCCTGCTTCTCCTCCTTAGTCTACCTTTGTCAAGTGACTCTGTCCTCTTTGAGAAGCAAGCAAATTCCAAGCTAGTAAATATGTAGTAGGCTTGGCATCTCTCAAGGCACTTTCATAGACACCATCAAATCAGTAAAAATAAAACCCAAAACTTATGATCTTCTTTAAGCTTTGCAATAACCCCTTGAGGAAGGCAGTTCAGGTTACTGTCTCCCCTTTTCACATGTGAGGAAACTGAAGCTCAGAAAGATAAAAACATCCAGTGGATATTGGAGTGTAATCCACATGCCTTCCTCTCTCCCTGAGAGTAAACTCATCCTCACATAAATAAGTTTTAGCATGTGGATAGAAAGCTGATATGGGTTGTAGGTTAAGAAAATACTGATCATCTTATTTCTGGAAAGGGCAGATTAGGTTATCAGCCAGCTCTCCTATTGAAAACAACTGAAAGAGCTGGATAAGACATATTTACAGCCTTCTTGAAAGCACCACAGAGTGTCCTTCCTTGTGTGGATTTACCAAATCCTAAATTAAAAGGAAAACAGAACTCAAGGGGCAGCTGTCCCCTTCTTAAGAGCCTTTGCTGAGTCAGGCAGATTTGGACCTTTGGCAAAAGTCCAGGGGATAGGAAATCAAAGCCCAAGACCCTTTTAAAGTGGGAACATCTATGAGGACAACCTCTCTACAATAAGTTGAGACTTCAGAAGGCTGCATCCCCAAGATGAGACTGAGCATCCCTTCTAAGAGTCTGCAATATGGTTTGAATTACCTGGGCTATCTGGGGGACCAGAAGAACCTTAATTCAGTTTAAAGTAGTTCTGAACAGAGAGTTCCCCAGCCCTCTTGCAGACACTAACCCAAATCATCTCTGAAGGAAGGTACTATAATCCTAGGTCTCAAATTATTTCAAGTTATCTTTAACACAATGGATATCGCACAGCAAACCTTAACCAGGCACACAAGAAAACAAGATACTAAGAGTGAGAGCAGCATAAGACAGACAACAAAAAAAAGACTAAAAATATGTTAGTTAATGGAATTATGAAACACAGCTATAAGACAGCCATGCTAATTTTAAATAAAGAAATAAATCATGATTCATCTCCCCCTCTAATGTACCCCCCTTCAGTTTTCCCTTCCTTCCCCTAATGTCCTCCATGCTATTCCTTATGTTCCACATACAGTAATGGGTATTAAGGAGGACACGTGTTGTAATGAGCACTGGGTGTTATACGTAAATAATGAATTATGGATCACTACATCAATAACTAATGATGTACTGTATGGTGACTAACATAATAAAAAATTAATGAAATAAAAAGTAAACTTTGACTATTAAAAAAATCACAAACTTAAAATATCTTCATGGAAAATAAAACCAAAAAGAATAAATAGCATATTGGAGGGGAACAATAAAAATAGGACTTCTTCAAATAAAAAATACAATAACTGAGACTAAAAATACAGATGGAAAGGTTTAAAAGATAAGACACAGCTGAAGAGATGATACATTAACTAAAATAAATAAATAAGTAAGAAAAAAATTTATCCAGTAAGTAAAAAGACAGAGAATGTAAATGAATGAAAAAGGGACAAAGATAGAAGGAGGAGATCTAGCACACATTCATAAGGAATCCCAGAAGGAGAGGGGAAGAGAGAATGGAACACAGGGCAGTGTTTGAAAACCTATGGCTGAGACTTTTTCAGAACTAATGCAAACATCAATCTGCAAATTCAAGAATACCAACAAATCCCAAGCAAAATTAAAAAGAAAAAAGAAAAGACATCTATACATAGAGACAGCGTAGTGAAATGACAAACAAAAACAAAGAAAAAGCCTTAAAAAACAATAAAGATTGTTGGAGGTGGGAGAGAAAAAATAAATTTCATGGAAGCAAAAATGAGATTGACAACTGACTCCCTAATAATAATGTTGAAAGTCAAAAGACCCTTAGTAGCTAGGAGGAAAAACAACAATAACAGCCTTCCAACTCAAAATTCTCTACTCAAAAAAATATACCTTTCAGAAATCAGGGAAAAATAAGTCATTTTCACGACTCAAAAACTGGGAAATATACCAGCCACAGACGTAGGTATCTAAGAAGTTTCTAAGAAGAAACTTTAAAGAAGCAGGAAAAAAAAAATCCCATATGGAGGTGCAATGAGTAAAAAAAGAAAAAGATAGGATAAAGGAAAACTGTATAAAACAATACTTTAAAATATGTTCTTAATTAAACCACATGCTAGCAATGACAATGAAGTCAGAAGGGGACAGATGAATTTAAAATACCCCGACATCCTTGGACTATCACAAAGGAAGGTAACTATATGGACTAAACTTACCCTTTGAAAAAAAGTACAAAGGGAGGGAGGGCACATGGCTGTGGCCTTGACCTCTGCCACCACTTCAGGGCTGAGTATCACATTCATGAGTAAATCAGGCTCCTGACTTCTTAGCCTCTCTCTTAATATTTCTATGTGGCTTTAATGGTCATTTCCAAAGTTGAAGAGAAGGTAGATTTCCAAAAGGAAGCGAAGCAGTGATACCTGAGACCTAATCCAGCAACTTGAACCATGAGACTGGATCTCCAAGCACTTTCTCCTGCCACCAGTCCTTTTGGGCACCACAGCCAAGGAGATCAGCCACTCCAGGTAGGATATAGCAGTCTCCATTCCCAGTGGGCGTGGGGCCTCCCCAGCAGACTGGCTGGGGATAGCGGGCCCCGTCTTCCCCAGAGAGTTCCTTCTCCAGCTGGCAGAATGGCTGCATATTCCGAAGGGTGAATCATCTCCACAAGGCCTGGGATGCACCTTCCCACTCACGGCACGCGCGTGCGCACACACACACACACATTTTTCTAGCCTTCAGCCTTGTTCTGTCCCCTGTGTTTTACTGCAATGGCATCTTCCTCCATGAAGATCATTTACAATATGATTACTTTGCCATTGCCAGTTCAGAGGGAGCTCTGGAGAGAGCTCGGGCAGAAAAGACAAGGCCAAAATCGCTTTCGGAGGTACAGGTGCATGCATGGAAATGAACTGACACAGGAACAGACAGTGTGCAGTGAATTTTCCAGCAGAGCGATAACTACCCAGAGATCCAAACCAGAAGCAAGGAATACTGTAACACAGGTGTGGGAAACACCAGGGTCAGGCACCCTCCTTCCTGATACCTAAAATAGATGGCATTTCCCTGGGGAAAGCAGCCCCTGGCTAGCGCCCTTCATGGACTTCGCCCATCCAGCTGAGGCAGAGATGCACAAGGATGGGTGTGATTGGCACAGCAGCTGAGGAAAAGCTTGCATAGCAACAGCTGAACGCCTCTTCGCTTGGCGGCTGACAAATGTCCCCCTCCTGGCATCTATGGGCACAATGAACTTACTGCGTTCAGCTGATACTGCTTTGTTTGGATCTGATACCTGGTAGCCACTGAGGGTCACCAGCTTAATATGACGGCCATTTCAGAGGTAGGGGCATTTCTTGGACCTTGGCTTTGAAAGTCTTCTTTAAAAATGCCTTGGGGGAAATCTAAATAAATGCACCAACACCTCTGATTTCCCAGGCAGTGCTAAAGGGAACCATGTCCTGGGCTAGACCAGGGGCCAGAGTGGCCCCCCTCCCTCTCTAAAGGCACAAGGCAGTTTCCCTGCTCAGGCAGCTTCCTGGTGCTGAGATGAAAGGCCATTTTAAATAACAGTCATGTATTAAAGCAAGGGGAGAAGAAAGAAAAAAAAAAAAAACACTCAAGGGCTAGAGCACTGCCACAGTTTTAAATTATAGTGTAGGAGGATAAAAATAAAAGAGAGAGAGAGGAAGACAGAGCAAGGGAAAAAATTGCCATTGTTTTATGAAGCAGATGGGAAAGTTCAGGGGATCAGAAAAAGACTATTATTATCTCAACTCTACAGTGACAAGCCGGGAGAAGGATGTACAGTTTCTCCCCCCGTCTCTCCCTGAGAATGGGCCACTGGTGGAATTCATTCTGAACGCAGTTTAAGGGCAGGAGTTCCGAGCAACAAGGGGTAGAATTAAAGATTCAGCAGGCAGGCATATTGTGAGAGCACATTCTCTTAATTTCTCCTTTTTCTCCCATGTGTAGATGCTTTGGGCTGTGACTATTTAATGCCATTTGGATGCCATTTGAATGCCTTTCTCGAGGGCCCACGGAGAGAAGGTGAAGTTCTTAGAAGATCCTAGGATCGAGGGGCTGCAAGAGTCCTTTCTTACAGGTCGGGGATCTCAAATTTAACATTCAAGAACATGGGGGAAAGCTCCATGAGGTAGGAAGTGTGAGCTACATTTTCAGCTCCAATAAATGAAAGGAATCAGAGAGTCAGAGAGAGAGAGAAAGAGAGGAGAGATTGAGCAGAGACAGACAGAGAGAGGGACCTACAAATATGTGGAGGTGAACCTCCTAGATTTGGAAGAAAAAGGCACTTCTTCTAATCAATGATCACTTCAAGGACACCAGCTCCTGGAAGACCTTGACCACACTTGCTCTTGATCCTTGCATTCTGCATCCCCAGTACAATCTGAATCTGAACGGTTGATGAATTTTGTACTTAATCATATATTTTTCTTACTTATTTACTCAATAAACACTTATTGAAAAGAAGAGATATTTATTAAAGGGAACCGACATTTACTGAGTGCTTATTTTATGTTCAGTATCTAAGTTTTCTATTATATAGATATTTTTTCACTTTTTTTTTTATAATGCACCTTCTATGGAAACTAATGATCCCCATTTTAATAATGAGCAAAATCAAGGCACAAGTAGGTGATCTGATTAAGCCAGAGTCTCAGAGGCCATAAATAGTGGTGGTGCGTTAAAATCCAAATCTGTCTAATTCCAAAGCCCATGCTCCCGGGCTCTGAGCTGGATATCTGTTGAAGGATGGGCATTTTATCGTCCCTGCCCTGAGAGAGCCCACTGTCCCTTGAGGGAGCTGGACATGCAAATGATTAACAAACCACAATGAGATTAATGCTGGAACTGAAGTGTGTGCATGTCCAGCTCAAGCTCATAGGCAGCCCAGCAAGGGCTTGCTGTGCTTGGGGGTAAAATGGATGCCAAGGAAGGTTCCCCGTAAGGAGGGGCATTTAAGATGACTCTGGAAGAACTGCAAGGGTGAGCTGGAGGTATGGGGGCGGGACGAGGTGATGGAGGGGTGTTCAGGGCAGAGGGAGCTGTATTCACAGTGGTGAGCCAGAACAGCGGCTGGGGCTTCTTACACACCACAACAATTCTGACTTGGGTCTCAAGGTGCAACGCAGGTGAGTAGGTATGCGACAGGTGCGAGACGGAATAGGCTAAGTACAAAACAGACTAGCCATCCTTGGATTATAGCTGGACATGTGGAGGACTTTGCTTGGTATATTCGTCCTCTTGGCCCACTCTACCATCTCTGCCCAGCTCATTGTCAGCTTCTTCCCCCACACAGGTTTGTGTTTGAGAAACACGAGATTATTTGATTACTCAAAATGAAACAACTGAAAGAGGGAAAAGGGAGTCCAACAAAGAATTGCGGTGCACGACTCCAAAACAGAATGTGGGCATTTCCTTCGACCCCCACTGTGAGTTCCAGGCTAGGACCTTGCAGAAATCACTTAACCTGGTAGCTGTGCTATATTCCTTAATCAGGAAGTTGAGGAAAATAACCATTGCTGGCCTGTTATGAGCTGTGACCCTAAGCAGCTCAGGGCATGTAGCCTCTTGACTCTGTTGTGTGGTTGTGTATATACCGACACACAGGCACACTCTCTCTCTCTCTGGGCCAGCTGGCTGAGCTTGGGGGCATCCAGCCTGGGCAGGAAGTAAGGCTGGGGGCTGGGGTTCTCTGCCCGAATCAGCACTTTAGCCTGGGAAGCCAAGTCCGTGCATATCTTCTGGGGATCCTCCCGAAGGGCACAGGCAGCTTCTCTCACCTTTGCTAAGGAGGCTCTGAGCTTGAGGCAATGAAGGTCTAGCAGCTGCAGCTCAGTCTCCCTACTTACCTCTCCTCCCCCTCCAGCCTGGGGCAGCTTTCACATCAAACCGTTATAGGCGGGGCACCTGCTCCCCTGGGAGGAAAGAACCAGACCTAGCAGCTGGGAGCTGGAATCTGGGAGTGTCCTGTTCTCTACCTCCCACCTGCCCCCCCGCTGTGTCTCCCCAAGGCATGGTGCTCCCCACACTCCAGGGAGGGGTGAGCGATCCTAGTCCTGCAACAAGGAAATCTGGAAGCCAGAACTGGTTAGAATCGCTCGGGGAGTGCCCCGAGAAGAAAGGATAAGTTAGTGCCAGGAAGCCACTAACTTCCACTCCAGGCCTGGGGGCAGCAGGTAACATTTATCCCGAGGCCCAAGGCCCCTGGCCCCACTCCTGCCCTGCTCCAAGCTGCAGGCCAACAGACCGAAGTTCACCGAAGAGCTGTTGCTCCCGCCTGTCCCCTCTCCCCCGCACCCCACCCCCACCCCCCGGCTCTCCTCATCCCTTTCCAGGCTAAAAAGACACTGTGCATAAAATGCTGCTGGCTTCTTATAAACATTATGCCTGTGGAGCAGCCTCCCCCGGTGCACCCTCCACCCAGGCCTGCTCTCTCCTCTGTGATCCCCTCCCTCCTTCTCCTGGTCCCCTGCTCCCTCACCCCTGCCCCAGCATCACGTTGCCTTCCATTTCTAGTCTCTGCACCTGAACTTCCAATCCCCTTTCACCTCCCGTCTGATTGCTTTTCATTGACCCCTAGGTGCACATTCTCCATTATTCCTGACCCATCAGCTGCCTCTTAAGGCACATTTCCTCTCCTCCACCACCGCTCCAGGAGGCGGCCTGGACACCACAAGCTTCGCACCACAGGGCTTCCCAGTCAAAGTCACACCCACAGCCCAGCCAACCTCTTCCTCTGCCAGGCCTGGGAGGGGCCCCGGGAAGCTCTTCCCCTAATCCAGCAGCCATTGCTTCAGTGCACTTAATATTCACGACAGATAGAACATTTCACGGCGAATTGGACGCACATTCAACTGGAAATGAAAATTTTATGACTGTTCTCACTCAGAGCTGCAGATTACACCAGCTGAGAAAACACGGGCGCAAACGTACAACCTGTGAACTGTAAAGTATATTAATAATGAAACCACAGCCTGGGAAATGAAGGCTTTATTCTGTTTATATTCTGCTCCATTAATAGAAGGTACTTGAGCTAGCTCCGCCCCATTAGCTAGCAATCTGTGCAGTGAATGGGCTGGGCTGGGAGACACAGGGCTGGGGGTGCTGGGGGCTCTGGGGGCGCTCCCGCCCAGCCCACCACACCATGGCCACAGGACACCATGGGCACGGGCTTTCTCAGAGCCACAGCCTTGAGCTGTGCACCTGGGCTGTGCCTGTAGCTCCAGTGTATGGAGAAGCTGAGCGAGGTTTGAATCAGAAGGAATCTGTGTCCTTGTTCGGTCAGTTAGAGTCTCCATAGAGCCAGAAAGAGTAGAGTGCAATCCGATGTTCAGCGGTTCTTAAAGTGGGTTACTAGTTTGCCACCCAGAAGCACCTGGGGTGCACATTTAAAATGGACCTGGTGGGGCGCCTGGGTGGCTCAGATGGTTAAGCGTCTGCCTTCGGCTCAGGTCATGATCCCGGAGTCCTGGGATCGAGTCCCACATCGGGCTCCCGGCTCTGCGGGGAGCCTGCTTCTCCCTCTCCCACTCCCCCTGCTTGTGTTTCCTCTCTCGCTGTGTCTCTCTCTGTCAAATAAATAAAATCTTAAAAAAAAAAAAAAAAGGGTGCCTGGGTGGCTCAGTCATTAAGCGTCTGCCTTCGGCTCAGGTCATGATCCCAGGGTCCTGGGATTGAGCCCCGCATCGGGCTCCCTGCTCAGCAGGGAGCCTGCTTCTCCCTCTGACCCTCTCCCCTCTCATGCTGTTTCTCTCTCGCTCGCTCTCTAAAAAATAAATAAAATCTTTAAAAATAAATAAATAAATAAAATGTACCTGGTGACGGGTATTAAAGAGGGCACATTCTGCATGGAGCACTGGGTGTTACATGCAAACAATGAATCATGGAACACTTCATCTAAAACGAATGATTTAAGGTATGGCGATTAACATAACATAATGATAAAAAAGAAAAAACAAACACACAAACAAAAAGCAAAGCTAAACAGAGGACCCAGACTTGTTCTTCCAAGAGCAGTCTGCTACCTATGACCAGAGAGACCTGTAAAATGTCACTCAATGTATTCCTCTGCTTTCATTTATACCTATGAAGAAATAAAGTGGGGAAGGGGCTCTGTTGTACTCTCTAGTATAAAAAAAAATTCCAAAGTAAAATGCACATCTTCACACCCCATGCCAGAACCAATGAATCAATCCATTGCATTATTAGCAAAATTTGCCAAGAGCTAGCCTGACTTCACAAAACTCCAGATGAACCAAGAGCCTCACCTTTCACCTCAGCTGCCTTCACTATGAAGACAAGAATCAAAACCTCTGGTCAGAGACACATAATTCTTCCACTGTGGTTGTATTGCCTGCAAGAGGTCCCAGGGTAAGAAGGCAGGGGCCGCCCAGGGCCAGAGAGGCCCCGGGGCCTGGCGGTGATTGGGCATCCCTCCCATCAGCACAGAGCCCTGATGGAGCGCGTGCTTCACAGGTTCCCCCTGCAGGTGTGGCAGGGAACTCCAGCTCCGTGTGGCAGAGGGCCTGCTTCTCTCCCTGTCAGCCCTAGCCTGGGATGATTTACTGTTCTGTGGTGCAATTAGTGACAATTGGAAAGAAATCAAGAATCCGATGAAACCACCGTGGGAGCCTTTGAGATGGGATGGCAGATGGCAGAGACAAAAAATGAACCTGGGACCCTATGGTGAGGGACGGTCTGGACTCTGGCAGCATCTTTGTTCCACATCTCCTGCCTCTGCTCGGGGCCTGGGAGGGCCCTGGGCTGCACCGCAGTGCTGGAGGGTCTGCGTCGTGATAGGCCAGCCTCACAGTCTCCCAGAGCCCACTGGGCAAGAGCCTCCTACCTCCCCTGACACTCCAGGCTCCCTGGCTGTACCAGTAGCCCACAGTTGGCTAAAGAGTTAGGCAGATGATCAGTTCTGGCAGGGGTCAAAACACACCGTCCTAAAGGGCCCAGGGAACACTGGAAGGTCATCTTGCTCAGTCTTCTGCTTTCAGCTGGACTGAACGAAGCCAGCAACGGACATAAACAGCATCTCCCCTCCCTGGCTCTGTGATCCAACAACAGGGTGTGGGTGAGGGGAAAACCCCAGGCTTCTGTCGTCGCCTTTGATTTTGATTGTTTCAGGGGACTCTGTGACAGGGTACATTTGGGGCAGAGTGATTCTGCTCTCCAAGGCCAGCCACGCAGAGGACTCTCAGCAAGCACCAGCACAGGAAAGGGATTGGCTGGCGTATACAGGTACAAGGAATGCCATCACATTCCTCTAATAAGGCCCTGATGCCTGAGTGTGTTTGATAAGCACTTATTGACTGACCAATCATTTTTATTTGAACCACATAGAGTTTGAGTCCTTGTTAACATGTAAACCTAAATTCTGGGACAAATCAGGGTCTACTGACTTCTTATCAAGCTCTTCGGGAAAGTCTCCCCTCCTCCAGATTTTGCTCTAAGACCTGCCCAAGGATTTGAGCAGTGACATTAGGAAGTTTGCTCTAAGACCTGCCCAAGGATTTGAGCAGTGACATTAGGAAGTGCTGTTCCCACCTATGGAGAAAGGAAGCTTTGAGAAGGGAGGTGACATGTCCCCCCTCAAGTTAGAAGCTGTTTCTAACTTTACATCTGGGGTTAGAAGCCTGCAGTGTCTCCTCAAAATCTTGGCGGGGGGGGAATGGATTCTCCTCGCAACTCAGCCCCTGTGTCTGAAGTCTCAGTGTTGGGAACACACCCTCCGTGTGTGTTTTCCAGCACAGCTGTGCTCCCTCTGTGACCCTCCTGGCCACACCAGTGTACAAATGCCAGTTTATGCAAAGCACATCATGGAAACCAAAATGAGCTGGAGCCGGATTCCTGCAGCTGAAACATCCCGATGTTGACAGAATGGGGACGCATTTCCAAGCTCAAAATTTTATAATAATACCTCAGGGGAGTCATTGGCAAAGTTTGGCCAAAACATAATTAGTTTGCACAGCTATCAGAGGCTGATAAAAGGTTTTAATTTGTGGAGCTCCTGGCTGCTCCTGCTTTCTTTTCAAACAGGGTGGCTGCTCGGACCACGCGAAACCCACCTCAAGCCCAGCACAGGCCGAGCTAGCTGCCGGCATCTGAGGGGGAATGCGAAGCGGGGATTTCTTTGCTCTTTGAGACCCAGGGTAGGAGAAAGACAACTGAGATGCTCAAATGACTTCCTCTTCTTTCTTGCTTCTTGGCTATTCTTTCTTCGGCGTGTCCCCTCCCCACCTTTTATTATCTTTTTTTTTTTTTTTAACTAAGGAGAACCATTTAAGATATACCATTTGTCTTTACAAATTGAAAATCTTGAAGAATTTACTCAGGATGATTCCCCCCACCCACTTCCAGGCTTTGGTCATCTTGTAAAAACTTTAGTTGTTAAGATATTGCTTTCCTTGAGGGTGGATAAATGAAAATAATAATGCAAAGAAAGAAGGTTTGCCCTCCAGAGGGTCCCCCAGGATGCCAAAGGTTTGACTGGTTGATTTGAGGCTAAGAACAGAGAGTACCCGCCAAGGGCTTCTGGATTCTGCCGATTAGCCAAGACAAACAAATGTGATGAAAGAAACCAAGGAGATGGTATCAAACTACCACAATCTATTGTGCCTCTGCAACGTGCACTTGAACAAAGGCTGGGGTGGCATCTGATAGCATAATACATGTTTTACCCACAGCACTTTGCCTCTAAGGGAGAGAGAACCAGCACACGTATCCCGAAACCATTACAACAAAGGCTAGTTTACATTTTCCCTCCAAACGCAGCTTCTTAACAGAGCATTTCTACTGTTTATGGGCAATTGGGCTTGATGGATGTACTAGAAATCAGGGAGCAGGACCTGAGGGTGTACTGATGTATGAAAGGCTTCCATACAAACACATGCAAAATAATTCTGCATTTTCATATAGCTTTTAAGTAAGGCCCCCAAAGTTTTTAGCTACATCTTAGTGTTAAGTGTTAAGAGTAGGAGCAACTTGCTATTAAACTTCAGTTTATGGAGAAAAAAATGTGATAGTTTAGAGGAGGAGGTGAAGGTTCCTGGACAGATCCAGTTACAACAAGGACACTGTTTGCATTATAACTTTTAGTTATTCTGACTATCCGTCCCTGCTCAATAGTTGAAACATCCCCCCTTAGTTAATTTGGCCCATGTAACAGACATCACTGAATTGTTTTGCTATGAGGGGATGAAGACAAAATAATATTAAATTTAATTACATAGTACTGTGTCCAACACATGGTTACCATTCAATAAATATGTTAAATCCACATCAGAAAAAGAGCCACATGAATTTCAACCAAATAAGATGTGTTCATGTACCAAAAGGGAAAACATAACTATATGTATATCTCTCTCATTTATTATCATGTTTATTGTACATATTATATATTGTATTTATATATATTTAATATATATTTATATATTAATAAAATTTATTCATGCATATAAAGCATCTATACTATAGTATGCTATAATATAGCATATATGTATACTATGTATACATTATATATATACATAAGAAGAAAAATATCATAATTCATGCAATAGAAACAATTTGGGACTCCCCTATCCCCAGTATTACCGGTTAACTGCTTAAATTCCTCAATTTGATAGGTCAAGTGACTTTTATTACTGACACATCTGCTTCAGAGTTTGGAATTCTTTCCCTCTAATACCATCCCACTATCTCTCAAGTTCTTTTGAACAGATTTTCTTCAGTAAAGCCTCCCACTTTTCATTCCTTGAATAAAGGCCAGTGAGAAAGCTTTTTCAGCAGGATGGTATTTTTTTCCTCAAATACATAGAGTTGACAGTGGACAGCTGCTATATAGAGGTAGCTGAGGGCTCTGCCATGTTTGAAACAATACAATCTTTCATTAGAGTATATAAAAACATTCTTGAGATGGAATAATCAAGTTAGTATAGCCTAGTTTTAAAATAGGGGAACTCATGACAAAGAGAGTTTTAGTTGTATTGGAAACTACCCCCCACAGAAGACTTATAATAATTATTTCAATATTATATCCAAGTGTACCCTCTTAACTTTCTGCTTGATTCTACACAATCTTTTGTCTCTGGTTCAGTAAAAAGAATTATAGATAACCTTAAGTAAACTGTTTGCAGAATTAAGGGAAGTAGAGAACAACTGGAATGTAGAATGGTATCACAATAAATTATTTATGTGTTTGCCTCTGCTATAAATTGTGAAATTCCTGAGGGCAGTAACCATGTCTCATTCATCTTTATTTTTCTAATCTATTTATTTTTCCACGTTTACTGGAAACTAGTGGATGTCAAATAAGTGTTTCCAAAATGGATGGACAAATGGATGGATGGATGGATGGATGGATGGACAAATGAACCAGGGAAGGCATAATACTCCCAAACCACAGAAATATTATTCAACTCCTAGTGGAATAGTTTGGTAGATAATAGGAAATTAACTTGGTAGTGTTCTTTTTCTGAACTATAATTAAATTTAAAAAGGAAAATTAGTGTTGTTCTAGTGTTATAAAGAATGAAAGATATGCACATCCTCACACCTCCTCACTATACTTCAGATGCATGCCCTGAGATAAAAATAATAAGTTCTCAAAATGTATACAACAAAAAGCTTTGGTAGGGAAGACATACAGTAAAAGATGTTCCCAATTTATACTGTCTGCCAGTTCCTGTCACTCCTGAGATTACCTATTAAATCACAAAGCAAGTTGGTACAGCCACTTTGGAAAACAGTGTGGAGGTTCCTCAAAAAATTAAAAATAGAGCTACCTTATGACCCAGCAATTGCACTACTGGGTATTTGCCCCAAAGACACAGATGTAGTGAAAAGAAGGGCCATATGCACCCCAATGTTCATAGCATTAATGTCCGCAATAGCCAAACTGTGGAAAGAGCCGAGATGCCCTTCAACAGTCGAATGGATAAAGAAGATGTGGTCCATATATACAATGGAATATTACTCATCCATCAGAAAGGATGAATACCCAACTTTTGCATCAACATGGATGGGACTGGAGGAGATTATGCTAAGTGAAATAAGTCAAGCAGAGAAAGTCAATTATCATATGGTTTCACTTATTTGTGGAACATAAGGAATAGCATGGAGGACATTAGGAGAAGGAAGGGAAAAATGAAGGGGGGTAATTCGGAGGGGGAGATGAACCATGAGAGACTATGGACTCTGAGAAACAAACTGAGGGCTTTAGAGGGGAGGGGGGTGGGAAGATGCGTTAGCCCGGTGATGGGTATTAAGGAGGGCGCGTATTGCATGGAGAACTGGGTGTTATACGCACACAATGAATAATGGAACACTACATCAAAAACTAATGATGTACTGTATGGTGACTAACATAACATAATAAAATAAAATAATAATTAAAAAAATAAATCAAAAAAGCCTTCTCTCCCTTTCTTTCTCTCCCCTCCCCCACTGTCTCTTTCAGAAAAACTCAGTACTACTTGGGAAGAGGGTGGGGGCAAACTGAGATAAGTTTTTGAGAAGCATGTCAGCTCCACTCTTAAAAAAAAAAAACAAAACCTCTAGAATGTTCTAGGAAACAGTTTTGATAATCTGAACCCCTGATTACCAGGGCTGGATATATGGCATAATTGCTTAAGTTTCAAGTTTATTTACGTTGTGTGGAGAAAGGTTTCCAAAATCAAGAACATAGGTGATTTGGGGAAACTCACAAGTGACATGGCAGAGAATATGCTTCTTTAAAGATGATTAGATTGAGGTTTCAAGAATCCAAAGGTCTATTCAAACCTTTTGGTTCTTTCTCAGTTTGTAATACAAAAGTAATGTCTTAGGACACTTTAGGAATACAATGCTCTCTACCTTAAAAAATGAAGGCACCAATTTCTGGCAGTCTTCCTGTTCTCTTGTTCTTGGAACATTATTTCTGAGTTTTTTTGTTTTTTTTTTTTTTTAAGATTTTATTTATTTATTTGACAGAGACACAGTGAGAGAGGGAACACAAGCAGGGGAAGTGGGAGAGGGAGAAGCAGGCTTCCCACTGAGCAGGGAGCCCGATGCGGGGCTCGATCCCAGGACCCTGGGATCATGACCCGAGCCGAAGGCAGACGCTTAACGACTGAGCCACCCAGGCGCCCCTATTTCTGAGTTTTGATGCCTCACTTATCCCAGGACCTATGTGGAAGTCACCAGCATTTGATGGAGCAAAGCAACACATTTCCACTTCCCCACCTCTGAAATAGGGATGATGCCGCTGTTTCTTCAGATGGTTCTGAGCATGCTCTGTACAAGCCAGGGCTGGCATTTCTGGAGGTAAAGCTGCTTCTGCTGGAGGAGGCTCCTCCCTTTTCGGTAGGCCCTTACTTCTCAGAGTGTGGTCCCTTTGTGAACCTGTAGAATCAGCATCCCTGGGAGCTGGTTAGAAATGCCGAATTTTCAGCCCCACCCCAGACCTACTGAATCTGAATATGCATTTTAACAAGATCCCCAGGTAATTATATGCACCTTAAAGTCTAAGAAGCTGGAATGTAAGTGATAAGGGAGGCCTGATGAAGAGACTCCTCCCATCTGCTGCTGTGCTCCCCTGGTGTGCTTCCAGCTGTGTTTCATCCAAGGCGATGAGTTCTGTGCACCCACATGCAGGTTCCTGTGAGCTCAGCAAATGAGAGCTCCATGTTTCCAGGACTCTCTCCCACCCCGTGTGCCAAAAGACAATCTTATTGTCTCGCTCTGTTTTCTGCTTCTCCTAAATCTGTCTGTTGCGGGTTGCTGTGGTCATACTGAAGATGTCAAATAGAAGAAGAAAAGAGCTAAAAGTGATCAGAAAATGGTTTCTGTGAATCCACACTTCTGAGCTGCAAGAGGGGAGGCATATTGATTATGTCTAACTCAGCACATCACCTTTCCAGCTTCCCAGGAGTTTTGTCCTAAAGGATGAGAAGATGAGTGGACTCTACCTGCTCCCTTCTCCTGCTTCCTGTGACTCACCCACACCTCCCCGGTCTTCCTTGTCTTGCCCACGCACCCAGGAACATGGACTTGCTCACCTTCGTTTTCTCCTCTCCCCCCAGCCTCATTCCCTTCTCAAATGATGTCTCCCCTCCTCACTGATGAAGTACACATCAAAAACAGTGGCAGATATACAGGTTAAGAGTGATTTAGTGGTGTGCACTGCAGCCAAATTAATGCTGGCTATAATGTAGTTTACCTCATTAAACAATGCACACCAAGATCCTGTCTGTTGTAAAACAATTGGTCTCTGAAGCCCAGTATTCATCTTCCAGGGTTGCTGGGACATAATAAATGGGTAATATTCCAGTGATAATGGTAATGGAGTCACGGCTCAGAGCTAATATTATGGCAAAGTAGTAATTATTTCAACAGTAAACAAGGGGATGGTTGAGCTGCCGACAGAATTCAAGCCTGTTGAAACGGTTCACTTAATTTACTTGGAGCTCAGGCCTGGGACTGGCGGAGGGTAGGATCAAGTTTTATCCTCTGCTCAAGTGTTCCAAATCTCTCTCTGCTCTCTGATTTCCTCTCACTGTGGAGAGAGAGAGAAATTCCCTTGCTTCTACTTGTCCTGCTTCTGATTTATAGGGAAAGACAGGGACAGTGGCTTTAGGCCTCTGCCTTTGGATTCCAGAAAGAGGGACTGGCAATGGATCCACAGAGGCTACCACAGCCTAGAACTTTGAGACTCAGAAGGGCTTTGTCAGGGAGAGCAAATGTTAACATATGGTTAGAAAAGCAGGGACCTTTATACTACAGGCTTCTCCAAATTCCCCATTTTTATGGATGCTTTGGCCCAAGGCAGAGACAACAGTGATCTAATCCTCAGGACACAGTGCTTAACTTAGCCGTCTGCCATTTTGGAAGCTCCCTGAAGTCTGACAGACACCAGGATCACCACAAATTCCTGAAATCTGAAAGGAAAAGTGAGATCAGATCATACATCACGGGCACTGGGAAGCCCCCCATGTCACCAAGATCATTAGGGACTATGTTGTTTTTGGCCAGAGGGACAAAGTGCAGGGAGAAGGGGAAACCAAGGTGAGAAACAGAAGGGCAGTATATCCAAGTGAGCAATTTTGTTATTTCCTCCTACAATGTGCCCATGTTTTGGTAATTTACTGCTGAGTAACAAACCACCCCAAGCAGAGGCTCATAACAACAGTCATTTTGCTTGTGGAGCTGGAGTTGTCTGGGCTCAGCCAGGTGAACTCACCGTGGCTTTGCATGATGCCGTGAGCTCAGTGGCAGCTGGGGTTGGGGCCCTCTCCAAGGTCTGCCCCCTCTCCCTCCACCAGCTGGGTCTGGGGATCTGGGCTTCCTTAGTTTCTCCCTCTTGAGGTCTCCCCACATGGTCTCTCCATATGTCAACTTCAAGGTAACTGTATTTCTTAGGTGGTGGCTGAAGTCTCCCCAGCTAGGATCCCATGAGAATCCAGCGAAAGCTTCAAGGTATTTTGTGACCAGGGCCCTGCAGTCATGCAGCCTTGCCACTGCCCTATCCATTCCATAGGAGGGAGTTATGAAACCAACTCATAGTCCAGTGAAGGGGTTTCTACTTCAGTTGATGGGGGGGCTCAACATCACTTGTTAACACCAATACAGCCCACCAAGCCAGTTTTACTCATCCTTTGCCTTTCCACAGTGGTACCATAGCTTCTCTGATTTTGATTCAAACCTTTTCATTGCTTGGTCCATCCCATGGTTAACTCATATATAGATAGGTCTCTCTATCATCTCTTTACCACAACATGAATAATCATTGCAGCCATTGATTAAATGTCCTTTATGCCTAGAGTCGACATAGAATAGTTATGCATTCCTACTTTTAGCAATATACATTATTCCCAATTTATGAGTGAGGAAACTGGCTGAAGCAGATTAAACAAAGGCCCTAAGATCCAAACACAGGTTTGTTTGATTCCAAGTCTGTGCTCTTTCCACCATGCTGTTTCCCTCTGTGCAAAATGAATTTCTACAGATACCCTAAGAGCTAATGAATGATAGCCACAGCAGTCATCACTGTGTGCCTTTGGAAATGTTCCCTAACCTTTCTGAGGTTTCAACATTCTTATTTGTAAAATGGAGACTATAGGGTACCTATCCCATTGGGCTGTTAACAAAGATTAAATGTGATCACAGGTATTGGGCATTCTGCACAGAGCTTGGCAAGAAACACATTCCCAAGTATGGTTACTAAATGATGCTTTTTAACCTCAATGAGAGCAAATCATTCTTCATGCATAGCTTATATTTTATAAACAACCATTTGGATCAAAGTATTATAAATTGAATGAGTGATATTTTATATATATATTTGATGGTTCTATATAATATATATAACCATATATATATGTTTATATATGTATATATATGCATATATATCTCAAATATTTGATGAACAGGATATATGTACTCCTATTTTTTAAAGAATTTTTATTTATTTGTTTGAGAGAGAGAGCGAGAGCACAAGCAGGAGGGAGGGTCAGAGGGAGAGGGAGAAGCAGACTCCCCGCTGAGCAGGAGGCCTGACACGGGCTCGATCCCAGGACCCTGGGATCATGACCTGATCCGAAGGCAGACACCCAACCGACTGAACCACCCTGGTGCCCGAGGTACTCCTATTTTTTAAACCAGCACTTCCATGAAAGGTATTTCAAAAAGGTTCCCATCATTGCTGATGACTGAGCATATGACTAAGTGCTAAGTTCTGGTACTTGTCAACAACACCATATTGTTCAAAGAGACGGTATATGCAAAGGTGAACATTAATTAGTTGCAAGCTTTCCCAGGGGTTCACTTTTAAAAGTCCTAATGATGAGATAATCAGTAGGCACATCTAGCATTCTGTGGAACTATCTTGGAAAACACATCTGACACTTGACTTGGTCAGCTGTTTAACCACTGATTTTCCAGGTGGGAGCAGTCTGAGTCCCATGTGTCTCAACAGAAATTACCTCAGCTAACTGATAAAAAGCACCAGGGACTCTCACAGGGTAATACAAAGGGAGAAGGAAAAAGAGAAAAAAGTTGAGAAAAGACAAAAAAATAATAATTTTAATAGTTTTTCTTCCTATTCCAGTGTTACCCGAAGTACTAAATTCTAATACTGCTAATTCTGAAACCTCATCACTTTTCAATCCAATATAACTAGAATACAATTGGAAGAACAGTCTGGAGGCTAGAGATGCATGAGAACTAAGGACACACATAGACACACACGTACACACACAACAAATGTGCACACATATGGACCCCTACATGCACACACACAAAGAACAATTACAGCTTGACAGGTGTTTGATAACACACTCTGCTTCCCAATGATGCATTATCAGAGGACTCTAGCATTTTTCATCGCCCCAAAGAGTCTGGAGATGATTCTAATGATATTCACTGAAGATGGAAGAGGACATGACCACCTCCCTTTGTATCAGAAAACTCATTTGGGCTGACTTTGGGATCTGAGCTTTGTTGCAGAATGTATCCCTTGGCAACAACAAGGGAATGGCTTGACTCTGACAGCATCTAGAACAGAGTCTTAAGATCTGGAGCTCTATGAATCATGGAGCTCTATGGAGCTCTAGGAATCATGGAAAAAGGGGAAATAACCCAAAAGACCTTCGCTTTGTCCTCAGGAGAGAATCAGGCTCAGATACAGCAATTTGCTGGTAGTTCACCTGCAAATCAAGGCCTAGGCTTCTTAATTCAATGTCTTGTCTCTTCCAAGCATATCTTACTAGAATTGAAAATTGAAAATCTACTTCTAAAGGTTAAATTTATGATGATGAAATTGTTGCAAACACATATTAAACATTTTGAAAAGTATAAAAGTTATGAAGAAGAACACAAATAACACCTGTACTTCTAACAGTTAGCAGTAACCACTAATTAATTTTTTATGTAAAAATCGGGATTCACTTTGAAAGTGAGTGACAGGATTTCAAAGTACATCTCAATAGAAAATAAATCTCTTTGGCAGAATGATCCTTTTTCTCATTGGTCAAATTATTATTATTATTATTATTATTATTATTATTATTATTATTATTATTATGTGTAAAATATATTTGAAACTATAAAATCATAATGATGGGATTCTGAAAAACTATTCATCTAGGAGATGCCTGAGGAATTCAAAAGGAATATAATAAATCAAATAGAGCACATATGACCATGATCATCCAGGAAACATAAGGCCTATCTTCACAAATAAACTCAATGCTACAGACAGATTATTGACAGAAATGGGAGGATGGGGTAATGCTGGTGATGGTCAAATGTGGATGTGAAACCAGAAGAGCTAAGGAGTCTGCAATTACTTGGGATGGTTGGAAGGTGCTGATCTAGATGCAAATGCCTTCCTCCTGGGAGATGGTTCCCATCATTAAAACTACTAATGAAGGCAGGTTCTCATGTTACCATAAAATACTATATGAAAAATAAAAGCAGCAACAACAACTGAACACACTTCTGCGAGGGTAAAACTGGGATCAATAGCAGACCAGTGAGCATGTTTTAAGCTGATACGATCAAAGACCCAGGACTAAGTTTGGATTTTCATGACCCCCCCCATCTTGCCCCGGACAAAAGCAACCCAGAAAAAGACAAAGTGGGAAGAGTACAGAATGGTTTGGAAATCAGAACTCCTCTGGGGCCCGACAAATGAGTACCTTGTGGTAGAAAAGTCAAAACATAGCTGCCAGGTCGAGCATTACAGCTTGAGCCAGAGAGGAGCCCTTGAGGAGTGGCATGGGGACAATCTTGAATGGACTACCCTTGGGAGAATGGTTTTGAATACAGATGAGCACAATCCTAACTGCAACTTCAAGGAGTTACAAGAAAGAGAACTAAGGAAGGGGAATATGGATAAAAATAAGAATTTTAATAGCAGTGATCAGAACGGTCAAGAGTCAGTCTTTGCGTCGTGTGGATATAAGCAAACTTCTTCTCTAAAAGACTAGATAATAAATATTTCAGGCTCTGTAGGACATATGGTGTAGTTGCAACTACTCAAGTCTGACACTGCAAGACAAAAGCTGCTATAAACAAATGGGTATGGCTGTGTTCTCTTAAAACTTTGTCTTATGTTCTCATAAAATGTTTTAATTTCAAATAATTTGCACATGTCCTGAAGTATTATTCTTCTTTCGTTTTTCTTCAGCCATTTAAAAGTGGAAATTGTTTCTGAACTCACAGGCTGTTCAAAAGCAGGTAGCAGGTCAGATGTGGCCTGCTGGTCACAGTCTGCAGATCCCTGGTGTCATGAATCAGGGCAAGAAGGACCAGAGATGGCTCTGAGGTCCTGACTCCTTTGGAAATCAGAGATCCTGGACTGATTCTAAAACTAGCACATATCCAACTCTGCCTTTTGCCCTGTGATTTCCCTTTTGGTTTCTGGTCTGCACAGTGTGTCCTGTTATTCTGCTCTTTTTAAGCAGATTCAACTCCCCTCACTCACTTGGGCTGCATTCTGTATAGTACTGGTGAAACACTTAGGTGGACTTTCAAATTAGTTATGCTGTGTAAATAAATATAAGATTTACCAAATGATAATTTCTGTTGTAACAACGGTCATAATCAAAGGTTACAATATTTGCTTTTTGAGTTTGTGACGCAAAAATGTAAAAACGTCTTTGTCTTAGAAGGCTGCACTGTACTGGGATTCCATCTCTCCTCCCTGACCTCTTGACTTGGTTGGCATTGCCTGGAGACTCTGCATGCGTTGATATAGAACTTGAATGAAGGACCACGCAATCATGTTTTCATGTTTACAAAGCACCTGTGATGCAGGACTGCTAACCTCATACTGTGATCCTATCTTACAGATGAGGAAGCAGAAGTTCACAGAGGTTAACTGGTTTGTTGAAGGTTACCCACTTGGTAACTGGCAGAACAAAGAGTCAAACCAAATGTCCTGACAGCAGTGGTGTTCTCTTTCCAGTTTTCCCTGCTCCCTCCTCTCATCATGCGTGACCCTGGGATGCCAGGTGACATCTGTGTATTGCAGGTTCTCCTTTCCCAGGTATAGACCAGAGGCAACCAATCTCCATTAGTGAAGACACGTGCTGGGGAGAAGGGCCTGGGTGCTGTTGCTTTTCGCTAATGTGCCTCTGGCCGAGTTTCACCAAGGAATGCTGGATGATCAGTTGCCAGCCTCCCAACACGCTCTACTTTCTTTTCTCCTTTTCTTTTTTCTCCTAATGTTTCCCAATGTGGTGTATATCATCAGATGGTGAAATAACTTGTATTTGCCCCTTCAAGCACTTGGCAAGCACCTCCTCCCTTTATTCGCACAGTGGGAAGTTTATAGTCAATATGAATTGTAATAGCTCCAAAGGGCTGTGTTCTCAGTGCTCTCCAGCTGGAGAACTCTCCCAGGCGAGACACAGAGAGAGTGACAACAACTCAACATGAAGTTTTTAATTCCCTTTCGTATCTAACTTGGATCTTGAAAGAGACACCGCTGTGACCCTCCTGGCTCTCTCACTTCCTTCAACTCACTCAGCAGCCATGGCACTCAGGGAGGGTGGCAGACGGGTCTTCTCCCACTAGGCTGCCCTACTGATTAGCTAGGCAGAGAAAAGGGTTTTCATTTTTAAAGGCACATGGAAACATCCTCAAAGCCGATGTTTAATTTAAGTATCACATGAGGATAGCAACAAAGCATCTTGATATCATCAAGCCCCGTGGACAGCATCACCTCTACTTCCAAGCTACCTTTTTTGGAAGTGGGAATGGAGGGGGCTCTTTGTCTGGCCTCACACCCTTGATGAGAGACAGGTATCCCAGCTTATGGCCAAATGCCCTTCATTTATGTGGCTAGAATGCTGCTTACCAGAAATGATGAGAACACATCCCACTTCGAGACTGGACCATTATATACCAAATAAATTGTTTTTTAGACAACAAATAGCCTTTCCTATTTGTGCTTTTTGTTTATTAAACCTAGGACATAGTATTGTTTTTGGTTAAACTTCAATTACTTTTTGCTATTTCAATTAAACTTCCATTTCTCCTCAAATCAGATGCTGCTAATTGTGAATGTGTTCTTTTTACAGGTGAAAGAAAGGATGGTACAAAGCCATGAGCAGTCACGATCTCCATTCAAAGACGTTGTTAGGAACCTGTGGTGTCCGCTGGGTATCTAAGAAGTGGCTGGAGGTCTGACTTAAGGGAAAACTGAGGCTCTGGAAAAGGCTGTCAAAAGGAAACGGTAGCCTGTGTACGAAGAAGTCATCTAAAAATAGTATAGGCCAAACTCTAGTGGATGAACTGAGGTATTGTGGAAAGGCATAAAAATAGGACAGCCCCATTGTACTTGCCACATGTGACCTTTAACATGTCATTCAAGTATTAAGAACAGCGTGTTCATCTCTAAAAGTAAGATAAGATGCTACTGTCACTGACAGAGATATTTACACACTAATGCTCACTAATAGTGCCACCTTTGATGAGACAAACATTTACTGAGACTTCATTTTATACCAGGCACAGGGGCATGCGTTTATATAGATTATCACATGTAACTTTACAACAAGCCCAGATACACATCCTATCATGATCTTCACTTTACAGATGAGATGCCTAAGGCTCAGAGAGGGTGGGCAATGTGGCCAAGGGGACACTGCCTTGAGAAGGGTATAATCAGAACTCAAGTCTTGAAATTTTACCATGTCATGCTTCTGATGAAGCTCAGGCAGTTTCCAGGACCCAGTCCATGCCCATGAAAGACAACATGCCAGTATCTGCAGGTAGATCCAGAAGGCAAAGTTCAATTTCCAGCTGTACCTCTTACTAGCTACTTGACCTTTAACAAACTATTTAACAATTCCATGCCTCAGTTTTGTCATTCACCAAATATATATAATAATAGTATCTAAACTCATAGGGTAGTTCTAAAGATGAGATGGGTTGATGCAGGTAGTTAGCACATTATAAGAACACTATAAGCCTTTGCTACTTTTTTGTTTGTGTTTGTTTTTATCGCCTTTATTACCTTAGTGCTATACTGCACTCAGTGTATCTCCCTCCAATCTCCTCATGCTCAAATGAGAAGATTCATCAACTCTTAGGCCTGAACTCGCTCTGCCTTAAACCTGTACTTTCTTAGGGGCCAGTTTCTAAGTAACTTATTTATGTTTAATTGTCATTTTCTGAAGATCAGCATAGACAGAGAGCTGTAATTAACCTTTTATTGGGATTCTCCCACACAGGTTAAATGACTTGCTTAAAGTAGCACCGAGTCAATGGCAGCAGTTGGAATGGAATGAAGGCTGTTGCTCTCCTGCCTAGATTGTGATAGATGAAAGTAGCTACCACTAATAGCGGAGTTATTAGGCATAAAATAAGGAGGGCAAAAGAGGACAAATGGCTAGTTAAATGACATTGCAAGGCCTACCATTTATTCCTTTTATCACCATTATGTTGACTGCTAGCCACTCTGCACTTTAGGTGGTTTGGCCATTCTCTTCCCCAGAGCCAGAGTCAGGGCTATATCACAAGGTCCATTATGCAGTAGGGCAGAACAAAGCACTAGATTCTGAATCAGTGGTGGTTACGTGTTCAGGCCTAGTCTGACATACAGTCTAGCAGCTGTTTCCTTGGGAGATCATAGGCTTTCTCAACTTGGGTTTTCTTATCTGTCAAATAAAGCTAATAGCAATACTAACCTCATATGGTTGTTAGAGAATCAAATGAAAATGTGAAAATATTTTAAAACTTAAAAATGGTATAAAATTGAAACTATTTGAATTCTAGCAAAAAAAAAAAAAAAGATGATCTGAGGTAGCAACTCCTTTGGTTGATGGGCTGATTCATCTTGGTTTTTGCTATTGATTATAAAACAGGACAACAGTAAGCAGGAGAGTCATGGGTTCGGAGTGGAGCCTCTGCAACCCATCTGCCTGGTTAAGTCTTGTCCACCTCCATAATAGTGTACATATTTGAGCATGTTACCTACCTATATGAGCTCTCTAGTTCTCAGATCCTTCAACTACTAAAGACCAGTAATAATACCTGTGTCATAAGGTTATCAAGAAAATTAAAGAGTTTATACATGTAAAGCACATAGAATAGTGCCCAGAACATAGAAAACTACTGTAAAAATATTGGCTACAATGATGATGATGATGATGATGATAATGATGGAGAGGAGGAGCAAGACATGTTTATGGTAATGATGATGATGATCCCTCTTTCAGTCTTCTTTCCATGTGTATAGAATCTATCAATTTTAGACCGCTGCTATTTCTCTAATTATTGCCACTTGCATTTTTAGGCACAGAAACACTAGCTCCTAGCCTAAGAATTCAGGCTTGCCAAGAGATCCTAGGGTCCTTTACTGCTGTCCGCATTATAACAATGAAGTAGGGCTCTCATCAAGAGGTCCTTATAACCATGACAACATGAGCAGCACCACTCTACTGAGGATGTCATTGCCATGACAACACCTGAGTGACCAAAATCAAGAGGCCTAGAAAAGTGCTGTGATAAAGAGAGAAAACATCAACACACAGAGGAATGTGACCAGTTAAGAGAAGAACAAGGACTGGCCAGTGTGGATGCTTGGCAGTGAAGCCAAAGGAAGCAAAATTATGTTGACATAAACATTGTGGTCACATTCATTAAGTTGTCCTTGATTCTCAAGGGCCAAGGGTTCTGGTTGGAAACAGAGATGCAAAGAAGGATGGAACCAATTCCTTCCAATCTTTCCATGGATTTCACAATGTGTCTTAACAATCAAGGATTTTTTTTCCCTTCCCAAAGGAAAGAAATGTCTCTAGGGTAATGTGGGCAATGAGAAAGAGGACTGTTAGAACTTTGAAGAGAAATAATTTGGAGGGATTCTCAGGAACTTACTTATAGGATTAGGTGGAGAAGATGTCACTACCTGTCACTGCTGGTACATTTTTCCAGGTTGGTGAACTATTCTCCATCTCCAACATTATTCTAGATTAAACAGATTGTCTGCTTCCTCTATCCTGCCTGACCTAGACTCAGCAACACTGAGGCAACAGGGATGTTCACACAATTTCCAGGGCATAGATCTGCAGAGAACTAAAATGTTTGCCCCAGACAGCTGCTTCCCCCAGAATAGGACGGGGGTTGTGTTTGTTGGCACTTCTAGAGTAGTTAGTTGGCCTTCATATTCCATCCCCTTTGGAGCTTCCTAGAGGAGTTTCACCTGGGTAATCATCTGTGGCCATAGGAGTGGCTGCCCAAGGCTCACTGAGTTCTTGTTCTGGTGGTGAAGAAGAGATGAATTCAAATACACTGTTCTAGTTGAGTATCAGGTCATGGAAGGTCAAATATTGAGGACTTTGAGTACTTCTGACCTGGTCTCTAAGGGGAGGTTGAGAGATAAGCAGATGTCATCCTTAATGCCCCTTCTCATGGGCTCTTTCACACTCCAAGCAACATTTCCCTTAAGTGCTTCAGCTACCAGCGTCCAGTGGGATCTTCACTAGATTTGGCTGCAAAGAGTTTCATCTCTGGACAACGTTCCTTAGTGTCAGAAATAGTCAGTTGCTTTAGCAACATGGAGACTTTGGCTTTAAGTTCCCAGATCACTCAAAAGCCATGTAGGGAAATTTTGGGGTCACTCAAAATTTGTAGGTTCCTCTACATGCACAGACCAGTCTTAGCTAATTCTTTCTTTTATTTCACCTGAGGAGGCCCTAACACAAGTATAGCTGACCCTTGAACAAAATGGAGGTTAGGGGTGCCAAGCCCTTGTGAATTGAAAGTCCACATACAAATTTTTGCTCCCAAAACAGCTACTAATGGCCTGTCAACTGGGAGCCTTACCAATTACATAAACAGTCAATTACCACATATTTTGTATGTTACATGTATTTTATGCTGTTATTCTTTCAATAAAGGAAACACTGAAAGGAAAATGCTATTAAGAAAACAATAAGGAAGGGAAAATACACTTACAATGCTGTTCTGTATTTATATTTAAAAAAATCACACACATACAAAAAACCCTCATCTAAGTGGACCCAGGCAGTTCAAACCCATGCTGTGCGAGGACCCACTGTAATTACACAGCAACAATAGCCAAGGAATGGTCAAGGGAAGCCAGCTGCGGACTGGACTTTGGGAAAATATCGTTCTTTACCCTCATACTCCCCTCCAACAACCAACCCTATATTGTGCTATATTTTATAGCAAAACTTCTCAAAAGACTTTATAACCCTCTCCGTTCATCCAGCCGGTTCTCTCCCTTTCCAATCAATCTTGTCTTGTATTTTCTGGCACCAGAACCACTCAAACCAGCCAGGGTCTCATGCAAGTGCATTTTGCCAATTTTCGGTCCCCATCTCCCTTGTGCTATCTATCACTCCCCCCTTTTAGGAAGCCTCCTCTTCCCTTGTCTTTCAGATTTCTTTAGTAGCTCTCTGGCCACTGCCTCACCATTGTTTGTGCTGGTACATCCTCTCATCTTAGCACCCTAGTATGTAAATGCCCCAAGGTCTGGTCAGCAGAATTCCCCTGTAAGCATCCTCGTGTTATAGGAGGTTACAGCCTGCCTCATGGCACTGAACACCGTCAGGATGCTGCTGACCCCTACATTTATTCCTCTAGCCCCTGCACCCTCGTATAACCAGCTCTCTCCTAACATTGCCACTTGTGTATCTTAAGTACCAAACTCCTGTTTCCACCTACAAACCTGATCCTCTTGGAGTTCTTGGTGGCAGAAAATGATATGGCTAGTCATTAGTGGCACTGGCCACAGATCTCAGTCACCTTTGATTCCTAACTCGGCCTCACAACCCCCATGTTTAATCAGTCAGTGAATCTTGGCAGCTTTAATTCAGAATATATTCCACATTAAACATGGTCTTACCACCTTCAACCTTACCATGATAGCCTGCATCATTATCATTTCTTGAGGGGCCAAAGCAGTATCAGAACTGGCATCCCAATTGCTACCCTTCCTCACCTCCTGACCCCTGTCTTTCTCTTCCAGCAGTTAAAATGACCCTTGAGCAACATGTATTCAATCATTTCACTCTCTTAAAACTGGCCGACGTTTTTTTTATTCAAACAGATTCCAAAGTTTTCAACATGGTTTTCCAGGCAAGACATGATCTGAGCCTTGGCTCCTTTAATCACATACCATATCACTTTTTGGTTCCTCATACACACTAAGCATATTCTGTATGCATGGCCTTGGTATTTGCAGGTACCTCTGCCTGGAACACTCTTTCTTGATATATCTCATTCATGGGTTCCCTTCCCTCAGGCCTCTAGGTATCTGTCAAGGCTGCTCGTGGTACTCTATCAAAAGTAGTACCACTCTTCCTTCTTTACCACATCTCTCGGTAAATGTGTCTTTTTCCTCCACAGTACTATCGCTCCCTGAGACTAGGTGGTATATTTATTTATCAAGTATTACCTACACCCCGTTGCTGCAGCTCCACGGGGCAGAGGCTTTGAATGCTGTGTTCACCACACGGTCAGAAGCACCTAGATACGCACTGTTGTGTTTTAGATACTCAATAAATATCTGTGGACTAAAAGATGATCCTTTCTGCTTATTTATCATAATTCTGTTGTACTCAATCATTTCTGTACAATCTAACAAATCCTGATTTTTTTTAAAAAAATAAATAAGTCTGGAGTTGTTATGATCATTTTTGGAGAAAGGGGAGCTAACTTACATGGATGAATGGACCGAAAAAATTAGACAGCAGCTAGTTCCTAATACCCTACCGATTGCCACATGGGAGAAAAGCCAGATAGATAAAACAGGCAATAAGGAGACCAGTCCAGACACCTAGGAGTTCTTGTCAACATAGTCTCCACCCGCACTCTCACCCCACACTGACCCTATCACCAGGTTCTGGTAATTTGCCCTCCTATATATCTCTTAATTCCATATTCTCCTCTTCTCTCCTGCTATCTCATGATCTCTGAATTTGACCTTTTAATGGCCTCCTAAAAGTCAGTCCCCTTGCTCTGGGTCATAAAATAAAGACTTGACCTTGCCAAAAGCTACCACTGTTACCACCCCACCTTAAGGTTCAGAAAGAAAAGGGATTCTTATCCCTTACCACGGGCACAGGCTGCAGCTGAAATCTGCGAAGTGTGGTTTCACTGTCTTCCACTGGGGACAATTTAAATCCAACTGCCAGAGTGACTGTGTATCCGGAATGCCCCTTCCTTCCATCGTCAATGTCCTGCAGCTCTTTCATTCCCCCTTCTCCCCACCTCATGTTCTCTGGAACACCACTTACTACCTAAGCAAAATACTTCGCTGGGCCCTCAGCCTCCAGGCTGCCCATTCCCTGAATTGCCTTAAGTAATGAAAACCCAGCTACTTCCTGAGGGCAACGTTTCCTCCGTGGCTCTCTCAAGAAATTGCTGGATTGTTTGTTTTGGCATCTGGAGGTGGGGGTGATGGTCCTTCTCAGTCCTTAAGATCACTTGGAGACCATTCCTCTTTCACACTTTTATTGAAAACCCCTTTAAAGTTTTTGCCCTCTGGAAATGTTGCATCTTCCTGTCCTTGCTGCCAATGACTGATGTCCTGAACTCCTCATGATTCTTTGAGGGCTTTCACATGTGGCTGACAGCCCTACTTGTCACTAACCTCAGCCATTATCTGTGATGACTTCAATGTTCCCTTTGATGATTTTCCAGACAACTGTACCATCAGCTACCTGTACCCCTCTTCTCCACGGACCTTCCCTTCTGTCTCAGCCATATTCTACCACTGTCATTGGCCTGACCATGTTATTCTCTAGAATCTGCAATCACTAATTAAGGGACTACAATTTCTTTTTTTAAATTTCTTTTTAAATTTTTTATTGTTATGTTAATCACCATACATTTACATCATTAGTTTTGATGTAGTGTTCCATGATTCATTGTTTGTGCATAACACCCAGTGCCCCATGCAGAACGTGCCCTCTTTAATACCCATCACCAGGCTAACCCATCCTCCCACTCCCCTCTCCTCTAGAACCCTCTTTGTTTTTCAGAGTCCATCGTTTCTCATGGCTCATCTCCCCCTCCGATTTCCCCTAATTCGAACCTTGTAACTTTCCAGCATGCTCAACTATTCATGCTGTAATCCCTTGCTGACTTGATTCACTCATTCCTTGAACAAATACTGAATGTCTATAATTTGACAGGCACATGCTGAGCATTGGTGCACACAGCAGTAAACAAGAAAGAACATGTTCCTTCCCCTCGTAAAGCTTATAGTCTATTGAGAGGAAGGTAGGCAGTACATACATCTGGTAGCCCCACGGGCTCCTTGATGACCCTGAACCCGTCAGCTGTGTCCCGATTCAGGCCCTTTGTATTCACTGCCAAACCTGCCAAGAATGCTCTTGCTGGAGTTAGCCCAGTGTCCTCCCACAACCTTCTTGGGCTATCTTCTTAATGACTCCATCCCTGTCTACTCTATTTAAGATTACAACACCCACATAAGCTCATACCATGCAAAGTAATCTTAATAATTAATGACAAAATATGATTTTCCTGGAGGATTTAAAAACTTTTGCCACAACATTAAAAATCTTAATGTTGGTTATAAGTGACTATGGACATAAAAATAGTAAAACTAATATTTACTTAGTACACTAAATTTGAAGTATCAGAAACATTGACAATTAAAGGAGTTTTTTGTTTAAAAAAAAGGATAGCAACCCCCAAACACATGCTGATAATCTCTTTGCCTTTTATCCTAATGTTTTCACAGTAATTACCATGTAACACATTATAAGGTTTACATATTCATCAGCTTATTTTCTGTCTCTCCCACTAGAATATAAACTCACTGAGGCCAGGATTTTGTCTGCTTTGCTCATTCATGTGTCCGCAATGCCTAGGAGTCACTTAGCAGACAGAAGTTAGCTTCATAAGCAATTATTAAGTAACATAAGAATTCATATAGGAACAATCAAAATCGTTTTGCCAAGAGATTTTCCTGGGAGAGGTGGGGAATCCATGCCACCTTCTCTGATTAAATCCTTTTCTGGAATGGTGGGTGACAGAATTAAATAAATCAATGAAGGGAGAAAGCCATTTGTCTCTCTCTATCATGCAGATGACTGGCCAAATATCTTCATCCACGGTGACCCCAGTGAACCATTCAGTAGAGGGCAAAGCAGTGATGCAGGAAATCAGAGAAGAAACACAAGGCCTCCTGGGTGCAGAACAGTTAAACAGGAGGGGTCCTGAATCCATTATGGAGGAACTGATAAAGTCCAAAGTCATTCCTTTTAACTCTCTGTTAGAAGAGGGAAGAGGGGTTTGTTTCTCAGGGCGAGAGGCGGGTGTGAGCAGAGCGGAATCAGTCACTGTTGGGGAGAAGTGGCTAAGATGCTCCTCCTAGGGAAGGAAGAACTGCAGCTTCCTGACCTCAAATTCAAACGTGATGACCAACCTGACCGTGCAGTAATCCTTGGAGAACCTGTGTGGTCTAGCCAGGAAGGAGGCTGGAGCCTCCTTGATCTGAGAGGACTACATTGGTATTCTGCTCATGCCTTCCCAACTGTCCGGGCTCCAGTAGTAAAAGCATTTCACACTACTAAGAAGATAAAGTATGCCAAATACCACAAGGGCACGTAGGGAAACTGAATGGAGTCAGATAATGAAAAACATACCCTGGAATCCAGCAATTTCTTTTCATAGTCAAAGCTGTTAAAGTGTAAAACAACCTAATAATAACAATCAAAGCAGAAGACATACCATTGTGTGAGCAAATGATGGTACTTAACATGAAGAAAAAATAAATCAAGTCAGAAAGCAGCAGCATCACGGCCACAGGTCCTGGTCCAGGTGGAAGGGGAGGGGTGAGAGAGCATACAACTCACAAAGGCCGACTCAGTGGGAGGAAAAGAGCTCACCCGAGAACTGAGGCAAGGTCAGCCCTTCGTGCTGGGGCTCTGTCCTTTGCTCAGAGGTATTCATGCAAAGATCCACTGAAAGGAGCCTCGGATCGCTGGGGAGGATGGAATGCCAAGGCCAAGCACAATTCCCCAGTTGGAGTCCAGTGTCTGAACAAGGGTGTGGGTCATTTTGCAAGAATGCAGTGAAGAAGTGGACAAGCCAAGGGCCATAAGCCCTGGGCTGGCAGGAAGTCTGAAACCAGACTTTAGACTTGTCTCAGAAGATCCAAAAGAAGCAATGGGTCAGAAATCAGGCAGGAAATCAATACACATTAGGAATATGGATCTTAGAGTCAAAGAGACTTGGATTTGAATTTCACTTTTGCCATTTCATATTTGTGGGAAAAATATCCTCTCAAGTCTCCATTTCTTTATCACTAAAATGAAAATAATGTCTACTTCTTAGGGCATTTGTGAGAATTAAGTGATATAAAGTGTGTAAAGCACAGTGCCCAGAAGAAGGCAACTACCATACAGTCGTAGCTCTTAAACTCAAGTGTGATCGTGTGATCACAATCACCTGGGGGATTTGCTGATGTGCAGACTTCTGGGTCCCACCTTAGCTCTGGCTTATAAGCCAGGTGATGCTAATGTTGCTAGTGCAGGGACCAGCCTTTGAGGATGGAATGTGTTCCGCAGACACTGCTGGTGCCTGGATGCCAGGAGTGCATCTTGGAGCTGTGTGACCTTGACACATTAGCCTGACCTCTCTAAGCCTCCCTTTCTCACTGGTAAAGCAGCCTAATCATGGGACATGTTTCACACTGCTGTTGTGAATAATCCACACTGCCATATGTAAATGTTCAGAAGAGTACCTAGCACATTTTTAAGCATCCACAAACTGTTATTGTTGACTTTGGATAATAGAGACTCTGGTTATAATCTCAGAAAAGCAGTCACATCAAATCAAGCCAAGATTCAGGATCCAAAAGTTGGTATGAAGTCAGAACTACACATTGAAGTCCTGGTGAGAAGGATATTTGGAATGGAAACTTTCTCCAAGCTGGCATGGCAATTCTTGGTGGATCCTCGACATGAGACCCCAAAGCCTTTAGTGGTCTCTAGGGGTGTGATGGTGAGGACATCACTGTGGTTGTGGTTGGTGTTGAAGCCCTGCTGAGACCCTTCTCATACCCCAAGTAGAGCTGCCTACCATAGGTACTCGTCAGAAATGGGATCTCCTGGACTGGAGGGGCTGCCATTTTAAGAAGCCCTTTGCAGCTTACTCAGCCAGGGCTGGTTAGCATCTGTGGGGCAGATGATACAATTTTCTTGCTTTTATGTTTCCTTTTTTGTTCTATCAAAACAATTCTGCATAGTAACGGTCACCAAGTACCAACATAAATAGCCTGACTCAGGAGAGTGTGGGGAAAGATGCCGTTAGCAATGTCTGAATTCAGCAGACATCTGATTCTACAACAATTTTCAAGGGTTTTAAAATAATTGGGTAAAACCACAAACAGTGTCTGTGGTATGCACTCCTGCCCTTGGTTTCTAGATGGAGGCTTAATTTCATATGTTCTCAATCCAAGCACATTGAACTCATTAATTTCCCCACTAGTCTTTTTATGATTCTCCTCTTCTTTGAAGTTGGAAGTTGCACAGCTATAATACTGCTTTAAACCAGATCATAAAATTTTAAACTTACGAAAATGCTTATTGACATTGGCAAATTTTACCCTAACTGTATCTATCTCACTGTAATTTTACAGTTAAAGAGAATTACGGAGTTAAAGAGTCATCTGTAAATGCCTTCCTCGGCTTTCTTCTTTTCCACCTTGGTTTGTGTGTCTGTGTTTAAACCGTTTGCTTAACGAGTTTCTGCATCACTTTGTCCCAGACTTGAAGTTGTGCCACTGGCTTATCTTTATCATAATAAATCGCTTTCTCTGTATAGGTTGGGCCTAATACCGTATGCTCTGCTGCTACTCTGGACAGGAGATCTGCCACTTTCAATTATGATGCAATTATTTTTTTTCTTCCACCATCAATGACCACTGTAATATCTTTTGCGATAGCAATTACTCGGTTCTCCTGGGATAGCTACTTGGGGGTACTCTGGGAATTTTAATCAAGCACCTATGTTAATTAGAAAATGGTGGGGGGTGAGGGAGTTGCTGATTAAGCACCTTTGAATATCTATCCATTCTGGCAATTGACTGAGCTTAGGCTTTTGTAAGGATTCAAACTTTTCAGAGAAAAGAATTTTAATTTCCTCCCCTTTTGTTCTTGTCTCATGGGTGGGAGGGAGAGGAAGGTGCCAGCTGGGGCTATGGGAGCTCAGGTCATTGGACACCTACTACGTGTCATTACGGGGCCAGGTGCCGATGAGCACATTTAATCCTCAGTACATCCATGTTAGAAAGGCTTTATTATCTCTGTCTTAGGCTCGGTCCTGGGGACAGACCAGTGGGGAGAGCCTTTTCTTATAAATTCCTTGGACTGGTTTGGGAAATTTATAATAGTAAAGAATGATGTGAAGAGATGAAGCTGCTGTATCTTACCCTATACTCACTAAATCTGCTTTTGTTTTCAATTTTGCACCAGAAAGACTTAATTTTAAAAAGAATAGAGAACCCAGATATGGACCCTCAACTCTATGGTCAAATAATCTTTGACAAAGCAGGAAAAAATATACAATGGAAAAAAGGCAGTCTCTTCAATAAATGGTGCTGGGAAAATTGGACAGCTATGTACAGAACAATGAAACTCAACCATTCTCTAACACCATACACAAAGATAAACTCAAAATGGATGAAAGACCTCAATGTGAGACAGGAATCCATCAAAATCCTAGAGGAGAACATAGGCAGTAACCTCTTCGACATTGGCCACAGCAACTACTTTCAAGATACATCTCCAAAGGCTAGTGAAACAAAAGCAAAAATGAACTTTTGGGACTTCATCAAGATAAAAAGCTTCTGCACAGCAAAGGAAACAGTCAACAAAACAAAGAGGCAACCCACAGAATGGGAGAAGATATTTGCAAATGACACTACAGACAAGGCATTGATTTCCAAGATCTATAAAGAACTTCTCAAACTCAACACCCAAAAAACATATAATGAAGTCAAAAAATGGGCAGAAGAAATGATCAGACACTTCTCCAAAGAAGACATACAAATGACTAACGGACACATGAAAAAATGTTCATCATCATTAGCCATCAGGGAAATTCAAATCAAAATCACCTTGGTGGGATGCCACCTTACACCAGTTAGAATGGCAAAAATTGACAAGGCAAGAAACAACAAATGTTGGAGAGGTTGCAGAGAAAGGGGAACCCTCTTACATTGTTGGTGGGAATGCAAGTTGGTACAGCCACTTTGGAAAACAGTATGGAGGTTCCTCAAAAAGTTAAAAATAGAACTACCCTATGATCCAGCAATTGCACTACTGGGTATTTACCCCAAAGACACAGATGTAGTGAAAAGGACCATATGCCCCCCAGTATTCATAGCAGCAATGTCCACAATAGCCAAACTGTGGAAAGAGCCGAGATGCCCTTCAACAGATGAATGGATAAAGAAGATGTGGTCTATATATACAATGGAATATTACTCAGCCATCAGAAAGGATGAATACCCAACTTTTACATCAACATGGATGGGACTGGAGGAGATTATGCTAAGTGAAATAAGTCAAGCAGAGAAAGTAAATTATCATATAGTTTCACTTATTTATGGACCATAAGGAATAGCATGGAGGACATTAGGAGAAGGAAGGGAAAAATGAAAGGGAGGAAATCGGAGGAGGGGAGGAACCGTGAAAGACTATGGACTCCCGAATAAAAACTGAGGGTTTTAGAGGGGAGGGGGGTGGGAGGATGGGTTAGCCCAGTGATGCGTATTAAGGAGGGCACGTACTGCACGGAGCACTGGGTGCTATACAAAAACAATGAATCATGGATCACTACATCAAAAACTAATGATGTATAGTGACTAACATAACAAAATAAAATAAAATTTAAAAAAAGTAATGAAACATACTATATCCATAGATTGGATACTTCATTGATCAAGAATCACTTACAGGGCCTGCAAACATCTGGTGCTGTAACTAGGCACTGAGGATAGAATAAAACAGCAGAACTCTTCCTGTGCTCCCTGATCCCTTGGACAAGTGGAGGGCCTCATAAGCCTATGAGTTGCGGTAAGAATTGCCATCATTAAAAATATGTGCAAAGTGCTATGGGATCTCAAAAAAAGGGGTGACTCACTTTGTCTGAAGAAAGTCACTGGAGGGTTTCAAACTGGTAGTTTTTGAGCATGGTCTTAAAACAAGAGTAGAACTCTATCCAGAAGTTGCAAGGAGATGATCTAGGGAGACCAGATGGTAAGTGCAAAGGTAAGCACACCAACTATGCGGTAAATGTCAAGTTGTTAGTGTGATTGCAGTGTGTGGGGAAAATGAGGTCCAGAACCAAATAATGAAAACTCTCAGTGTCATGCCAAGAAGCAAGAACAAAATTAATAAAGAAAAGTCTCCTCTGGAATGTTCATCACTACCTTGGTGTGACTGAGTAAGTGAGTAGTGGAGGGAACTTCAAAGCCAGCCAGACCTGCTTTCAAGGCCCATCTCTCTCAGAAAGATGCCCACCTTCTATCAGGCAGCCTCCACCCATGATGATGGAGTCATTAGAGGTAGGCAAAACCTCACAGGGCCAGACATTCCATAAAGCCTGAAGCAGAAGAATGGAGCTGGAAAATTCACACCTCCCCTCAGGAAGCAGAAATATAGAGCAGACACACGGGCCATTTCCCAAACCCACATCTAGGGTAAAGGAACAGAAAAAAAAAAAGCTCCTTCTCTCAGCTGTGTCTCTTAGATTCTCATACTCCAGTGGAAGACAGGCAGGTAGCATGCAGCTCAGCAGGCTCCCTGGGCAGGGAGCCTGCCCTGAAAAGTAACAAGAAGACACAGATCCCAAGGCTTCCTTTTTCTCCTCAGGTCCCTCTTTCTTTGGAACTTAGACTACTTGCCACCTGGTTTCAGAGCACAGTGGCCATGACTGGAGAGTTAATTTAGTCCCTGAGTTCCCCTTGGCTTACTGCAGAAAAGATTTATGGCCTGTACTGATTAACTACAGGGAAACCCAACCAAAATGAGAGTCCAAGAGTTGTCCAGAGTTGGCATAGAAATCTTTTTGTTTGTTTGTTTGTTTGTTTGTTTGTTTGTTTAAGATTTTATTTATTTGATAGAGAGAGGGAACGCAAGCAGGGGAAGTGGGAGAGGGAGAAGCAGGCTTCCCGCCGAGCAGGGAGCCCCACGCAGGGCTCGATCCCAGGACCCTGGGATCATGACCTGAGCCAAAGGCAGACGCTTAACGACTGAGCCACCCAGGTGCCCCGGCATAGAAATCTTTTATAAACATCTTTTTTTTTCTTTCTTTTTTCTTTGTGTGTGTGTGTGTGTGTGTGTGTGCTTTTTGGTTCTCACCTGCTGGGTGGTAACCATGTGTGGGTAAGGAGATGCTTTTAGCTCCATTTTGTCCTCCTTCCCTCCCATCCATGGCTCTTCTTTGCTGGAGAGGTTTTTCTTGTCTGCCATCCTAATGATCCCTGTACCACATGGGGCCCCTGATGCTGGTGCTGACAGGTTGCTCATTAGTGCCAGGGTGCTGCAGTCAGCCGATGGCATGCAACAGCTCTGCTCCTGACACTTTTTCACAGAGCTGTCCCTGGAGTCATGGCGCCTGCCAGCCCTGGTTGAACCCATGCTGTGTTATCTCCGGTGCCAATTAGTGCTACAGTGTCCTGCTTGGCTGGGGAGGAAGACCGTCAGTGCTGACAAATGGAAAAATATGTGGGTGTGGCGGGAGCGGCACAGAGGGAAGGACTCAGGGCATTGGCAAGAAGAAGAGCTTCCATCCAAGGGTCACTTTGTCCTCACCAACTTGGTGAGGCTTTTGGTGCCTTTTAAAAACTATGAGAAACAAGGCCCAGAAAAATCAACTGCTCCCTGGGCCCCTTCAAGTAGAGCAGGAGAGCTGAGGTGGGAAGGGAAGAGATTTGGCAGTTGCAGGTATGGGTCCATGGCACGCTGTGGAAAGAGATGGGTTCCATAACAAGGGCTGGGTTTGGAACCTAATCGACATCTGGTCCTGCTCTAATTCTGCCCCCCAGAGTCTTTATATGGCCCTGGGAAAAACCAATCAATCTCTTTCCCACTTTAATTCACATACGATGGGGGTGGGAGGGCAGAGAGAATTTTTCAACTAACATTTCTCTTTTTTTGTACTTATTTCTCTCTTTGTATTTTTATTTTTTTTAACCCATGAGGAGCAGTGGATTTTCCTATATTGTTGAACTAACTTTCCCTGGCAACATCCAGGATTATTTTATGAAACTTTTGGGAGCTGCTGAGGGTTTAGGCACAATTAGGGTTGGGAAGAGTAAGACACCAAAAGGATCAAGAGCCCCAGAAAGACCAGATGAAGAAGAGGTGAGAGAAACACACACACCGGGAGAGTGACTGAGAGGAAGTGAGGGGGACAGAAGGGAGCTCACAGAAAACCCACTTTCAAAGTCACTTGTGAGCCTTCTCAACTTTTTCAAAAGAGTACTTGAAAAAGAGTCTCTCCTTCAAGGAAAATCAAGCCCTGCCACAGCAGGTCCCCCAGTACGGGAACTTCAGGGAAGGCTTGACAATCCTGTGAAGACCAGAGAAAATGTCCTGGAGACTCCCCAGTAGAGTTTCAGCAGGAAACACACAGGTCTCAACAGCAACATCAAAGTGGAGGAGAATTGCTCAAGGATCAGGATGAAGTCTTTGAACCAGGAGAACAGGCTTGCCTCTCTTGCACTGGCAAAGGTAAGTGCTTATTCACTGAATCGAAAAATACTTCTTGAATGCTTTCTAGGTGCTGGGCATTGTGCTAGAAAGTGAAGAAGTAAAGTGAGATGTAGGCCCTCAAAGAGACGTAAGTCTCAAAGAACTCATGGATCAGAAATCAGGACATCTCTGTAAACAGCTCACTGGACCTTACTGAGACCTCAACCAATAACTGGGTACAAAGTATTCTTTCAGCAGCCTTGGTGATGTTTTTATTTTCAGTGTTTTGTTTGATGGGAGAGAGGGGGAGGTTGGTGAGTGCACTCAAGAGGGCAGCTCCATTAGGATGCTCAGTGATCCCTGATTCCATATGTATAGAAGAACCCACACATCAGTCATCAGACTGATGCCTTCACCTGAGTTTCACGTTGGGTTCCTGGGGTGTGGCAATATAGGAATCTCAGCCTCCTCTCTAAAGCTCTTCCAATCCAACAGCAACTGGAGACATAAAAATTGGGCTTTGAGAATACTTTTCCATGAAGAGAGAGGTCCTAAAAAGCACCTTTTAGGATACCCTGAAAGAGATGGTATTTCTATTTACTTAGGGAAGACTCAGAGGAATAGAGGACATTAAATGTATTCTTTTGGACACAGGAAGTCTAGAGCCTAGGGCTATGCAAAAATAAATTCTTGCATGCCTTGACGAGGACAAGAGACAAGGCACAGAGCCATAAATGGGGAATGTGTCTAGAGGAGACAGGGTCCCCTGATGGCACTCAGGCCCCTGCAGGAGGATGCTAGCACTTATACAGAGTTTGGCAATGGGCCAATCAAACATTCGTGTAGATCCAGGTGGAATTTCCATGTGAGACAGGGAAATGAAGGCACTTCTTTCTGAAAAGACCAAGGTCCGTTCAGGTGGAAACAACATCTGCACACTCCAAAACAGCTGTGTAGTGAGACGGCAGGTATCTTTATAAAACTCAGGCGCTTTCTTCTTGACCTCTTAGGAGTGGTAGGTTCATGAGGGCAACTAGGAGACATATTGCCAATAATAAGAGGAAACTACCTCCCATGATGAATGGTAGTACAGAGTTGTGGCTTGGGAGGCCACCTTGGATATGGACAGTTGACAGTGGATATGGATAACTGACATTTTCCCCATCTGATGTAAAGTGTTGGCAGATGGTTTCATGGACAAGGCCCCTCCACCCTCTTCCAATTAGATGTCACTCCTAAGTGGCTCTGTATCAAAATGTATGAACCATTACTAAAATGGTGGTTAATACTCTTATTCTCCTTTTCCACGTAAGACGTGGTCAAGGCTAAAAATACATATTCTAAAGAGGTTTATATAAGTTTATTTCAAGCAGCACCCTATGAGTTATGATGGAAGAAACTAGGATTTTTCAGAAATGTACAAAACAATTAGATCAGTCTGGAGGGAGAAAATGCAACGAAGCCATCAGTGTTGCCAATGTGCTTAGCCTCCATCAGCTATCCATTCAGGAACTATAATGGGTATGTGTGTAAGAATGGTCCAGATTGAAACATGATCTACCCACACAGAATGGGACAAAAGATGACAACAGCTCTCCGCCTCTAGAGTCTTTACTGAGAGGCGTCGTATCTTTTTTTCTCCAAGGAACCCCAAGCTGTCCCAACTTATTTAAAATAAGTACCCTTTTTGGAAATATTTAGTGGAGAAAGATGAAGGTCTGACTGCTAAGGTCTCTAGCTTCAGTTCAGATCTGGCAACAGCCCAGTGACACCTCTGATCTCCAAATAATCAGTCACAGGGAAAACAGCACCCTGTTGAGTTCGAGGTGATTAGTTACTGCTTGGCATGTCTCATCAGTTTGAATCTGGGATAGATAATCTGGACCAGGGATCTGGAAAAGGCTGTTCATCTAAATTACTCTGATCTACAGGTAGATTCTGATTATCCTGCTCCTCTCCCCTTGATCCATCTTCTGTTTCCATAGCAGCCAAAACCCCAGTAAAATGGAAGCATCTGGCAGAGGCTCAGGTAAAGTCCCTCAGGGAAATGAGTCTGTTGGATGGCCACAAAGGGGAAAAAGCACTCTAAGATGTGCCAGTGTGAGCTTCAGCAAGATGAAAGGAAGAGGGCTCCAATGCCAGACGAGAGGCAGAAGTAATTGTGAGAAGAGAGGGTGGGGGCTGGGGGCAGGGAGGAAAGGAAATGTGGAAAGAAAAGAAATTAATGTACAAATGTTTAAGATGCTGAGAGAGAAAGGGAAAGTAAAGAATAAAAAGACAAAGCATGAAAGAGCAAGACAAAAGGAGAAGATGTACAGAGGAGAAGGGGGGAAAAAAGACCCAGAAAAGGACAAAGAGCTGAAGAGCCAGAAGAGAAAGAGAAGATACCCGACAGAGACAGAGAGAGACCTGCACGAGGGCAGGGCCCAGTGTCTCTTGACATAAGGCAAAGTGGGTCTACCTGTGATGATGAATGTTCCACAGATTCTAAAGGCACAGACAGCCCTGGCATCCAATGGCACTGGGGACTCAGCATTAAGGAGTGATGAATGGTGTGCACCGTGGACTTAGAACGTCTGCCCATTTTGATGGCCCCTCCTTCCCATGTGCCCCAGGGCCATGTCCTCTCTCAGATGGTCCCATGCACAGCAGAAGCCTCCACCCAGATTTTGGGCCAGCCCATCGTAAGGCCATTCCAAACTGATAGAATCGCAGACATGCGGGTACTCTCTCCAGTCCCTCTGCTCACAGTGGTAGCGTTCAGAAATGGTTACATGGGATAGCTCGCAGCAATTCAGGCCAAACACATTGAAAACTTCATGCCTTCTCTAAGAACCTCCAACAGGGCAATGGTTTTTATTTAAAGATCCAAGTGGAGTGGACACTGCGATGCTCTGCCACCTTCAGAAGGGAAGGATGTCTGCTCCAGCGGATCATGTGCTGCTGTTGGGCAGAACTCTGGTGCCGCCACTTACGTGGATTGTCTCACCTAAGGACCCCTGGCCCAAGGTTACGATCCTTCAGGGGACAGCCCAGATTCCATGACTGAATGCTCTGCTGGTGTAAAAGACCCGCCTCTCACCTCAACAGAGAGCATTGCTAAATGGTAATGCTAGCTCCAGAACTCTCCACAGCCTCACCTGAGACATTCCACTGGTCTTCATGCAACTCAGCTTTTCCCTTGGCCCAACCCTGCTTTCTTCCCTTCCCTTTCACCGGAGTTGATCCCAAGAGCTCCTCAAATAAACTTCTTGCACACCAATCGCGTTCTCAGGGTCAGCTTTTGGGGACCTTAACACTAAGCAGATATCCACTACTATGGTTCCTTTAGAATCCTTAAACCTGCAGTACTCAGCAATACACATACATTCATGCATACATGCATACACACACACACACACACATATACATACTTACTTAAATATAGTTCACATTAACCAGCAATAAGCACTGAAATGAAACATCTTTATTCATATCTCTGCTCAAATGTCACCTTTTCAAAGACCTTCCCCGGCCAAACTCTGCTTCTTTTGTCAATGTAAACTGCTCTATCTTCTCATCCTTTTCCCCACCTGTTATACTGTATATTCATTTTTTTTTTTTTGGTCACTTGTCTCCTGAGATGTAAGCTCATGAGAACAGAAACTTGTATGTTTTGCTTTATTGCTTTAGTGCTCAGAAGAGTGCCTGGACTATTACAAGCAGTCAGTCCATATTTAAAAACAAATGAAATAATTTAATGCACCTTGCATAAAAGCTAGCTTAATGATAAATGGCATCTCTCCTTAAATTCTAAAGGTTTAATGTTCAATCCATGAAAGCACAAAACAACGCTTGGTCTGGTCTCCAAAACATCTAGACATTTAGACAAAGCAAATTTTTCAATTTAGTCACACATTGCTCTATATTTGTTATCTAGGATTAATCAGAGTAAAACAACAACAAAACCACAAAGCAATTAATGGGCTAGGGACCAGATATTTGTCAATGCTGAAGAAGCAGACTTGGACATTTTCCTTTTAGGACTATGGCCATTCAAAGCTTTCATTCATCATGTGTGTTTGTGTTTTCAGTATCTTACAACAACCACCTGAACAATGCCACCGGCACTGGTTGTTCCATCAGCAAAGAGGATCAGTGGAGTTCACCCGGAACATCTCACCATCATTTCACCCAGAAACAACTGGGATTCATTTCCCCAGGATTCAAGAGATCCTCAAATATGATTTCTGAAATTTTACAAGATATATTCCTGTCTTGCAGAGAACATCAAAATTTTCTGCAGAACCATGAGTACAATGTTATCAGGACATCAAAAGTGTAGGACCCTTTGGACAAAGTCACCAGTGCCACGACCTCTTAGCCATGGCCAACAATTCTTCAATTTCCTCTCTTACCTTTTGGGGAGATGTGTCTCCAGGTAACTGTAGGCTCTGGTCTACCTGTTGCTATGCAGGTGAGACTGATATTGTTCCCTTCATTAATGGAGATATCTGAAGAAATCTCCACAATTTTGGGAGATACTGTGGAAACAAAACAGAGAGAAGCGAAATAAAAATCTTGTTAAAACATTTCTTTGTTGTCTTACAATGATAGTTGGCAGAACAATGCAGGGGCTGAAATATCGGGGCTGTGGGAGTAAATGATGAGAAATTAGAGGAATTACCTTAAACTAGAAAGAAAATATCTTACCTTGAATTTAGCTTCTATTTCCTCCCATTTAAACACAGAGTCAGGGAGTCTGAATGGGAATGGATTCCACTGCAATATTACAAGAACTGTTCTCCCAGCCTCCACCCGCTTCCTTCTCCACTCTCACCCCCACCCATCTCCGACACACATCCACAAGTCTTTCTCCACACTGCATTCAGAGTCCTCTTTATATAATGCAATTCTGATTTTATCATATCTCTGCCTAAACACCTCCAGGTGCTCCCTATTGCCTACCTGAAAATACTCAAGCTTCTCAGCCCTGCATACTGCGCTGTTCAGAATCAAGCAACAATCTGTGTTTCCATTGACATTCCCAGGCATCCCCCCTTTCCTTACCCTCCCTGTTATCCCTGACCTGCCATGTCCTTCCTGGCTGTCACACATCCAGGATCTGTATTGTTCCTTATGTCCTTCCTACAAAACTTCTAGTCATCCTTTAAGGCCCAAATCAGATGCCACGTTGTTGCAGCTTTCCCTACCCCTACTCCTCTCTGTCCTCCACAAATTTAAGTTACCGCTGCTTCTCATCTGTGTTCCCAGAGTACATTACACATACCTGGTGGGGAGTCAGAGGGCACACCAGTTAGGCATAACACACTTGGTCTCTTTTCCTTCTGCACCCTAAATTTAATCCCCCAAGGAGGGGAGGGATGTATCTAATTGGTAAAATTGGGAGTAGGACCCCTGCTTCCTTCAGTCTTTCGTTTTGGAACCAGGCTTCTCTTAGGAACCTATATTCTGTTGCGGTCCTCCTCATATATGATTCACAGGGACAGCAACCCACGGGGACTTGTAGACCCCACAGACAGCCAGCACTTGCCTGTGTGCACCTGTCTCATCTTGGGGATCCAAATTAGAAGCTTCTTGTTGCTGCACTTCTAAGCCTAATTCTCTAGTACCATCTTTACCCCCAGTGAATGTGATATTCAGTTCAAGTATGACTGCTCATTTGTCTTATCTGCCAATTGGTGTATAAAGCAAGGATGTCATTTATTGAGCTCCCAGACTGTAATTCTTGGCACTTATCCTACTACGTTTTGGTTATTTGCTTAGCGTCTCTCATCCACTAACCAAGAACATTTTGACAGCCTGAGCCATGATGTACTCATATTTATAGCCACAGCAAAAGCCGAACCAATATTTATAGAATGGAATTATAATGGTATTCAAGGGAACCACTTTCCAGCCTGCTACATGTTCGTAACAACATCAGGACTGGATCACTAACATGTACCAGTTCAGCCCATGGACACTAGTTTTGACACCTTAGTTCTTTACAAATTAAGTGGCCCCTCCACCCAGCTCACTTAGGGTTCTTCATATGAGGTCCTTCCCTTGAATAAGCCCCCATTTGAGCCATCAGAGTGTGCAATTCCAAGGCACATCATCCACCCAGTACACCATGCCAACTCTCCTGCTGGAGATCCGAGGAAACCTAAACGTCGACCTTATTCCCTGTCCCAAGGCCAGAGGATGACCCTCAGGTGGAAATCAGATTGATTGGAAATTTCTGTGATGGCCTTTCTTCAACTTGAACTTCTGATTGTGTTAAGTTTTCTTCTCCATGAAAAAGGAGTATCATGGCAGTATCTTCTTCTGGCCTTCGTTCTTGCATATTTTCTCCCACCCCTTTCTTACACTCCAGCCAACTGAGAACACTCATTAATCAGCATGTGTTGCAATTTTGGTTCCTAATCCCCATGCCCTTGTTGCTGATTTTGGTCACTTAGGCTTTTCTCCCTAACCATGTATACCTATTGGAATTGTTCAAGGTACAGTTGAGTTACCACCCCTTCCATAACATCTTCCAGATATCTCTAAAAAGATGTGACCTTCCTTTCCCGGGGATCCCATAGCCTCCTCCAAGGCATTTAAAATAAACTTGCTTATGTTACCCCAGTCTCACCTTTCTTCTATGCTATGAAGTATCCGAATATAAGCTACAGAGCAAGAGCCTTACTCTTCTTTTTATTTTCTGCTGTCTTGAATAGGGTGTCTGGCATAAAGTAAACACCATTTAATCATTTTTAGATTTAAATCCATATCGAGCGTCAGACAGTGAGGCAATGTGAGTATGTGTGTGTGTGTCTGTGTGTGTTTGCACATACACTTGCACTCTCACAATTATTTGGTAGGAGAGTCAATGTGGTGAGGGCTGGGGAGGGACCATTGGTTCTATGATCCAGGACTCCTAAGACATAACACTGCAATTTTATGGCTATACCAGTTTAAATGCTAGATTGAATCTTCCAGGACAGAAATTTAATTGATGAGTTAATGACTGAACACTTGATTTGCTGACTGTCTGAAGGATCCAAATTTTTAAAGGCTTTTAGTCTTTTTTTAAAAAAAGATTTTATTTATTTATTTGACAGAGAGAGACACAGCGAGAGAGGGAACACAAGCAGGGGGTAGTGAGAGAGGGAGAAGCAGGTTTCCCGCTGAGCAGGGAGCCCGATGTGGGGCTCGATCCCAGGACCGTGGGATCATGACCTGAGCCGAAGGCAGCTGCTTAACGACTGAACCACCCAGGCACCCCTAAATGCTCTTAGTTTTAAAATCATTTAAACATGACGTATTTTATTCAGAGTTTTAACTGGAACAGTCATTTCTTGCACCACCACTCCCCCAACCCATACATTTGCCTGGCCCTTGCCCCCACCCACCGCTGGCACCCACAGAGCTTGCTTGCTTCCTGGAGGACAGGCGGCTTGCATAATGACCGTGCTGGCCTTGCAGACGCTGCTTCAACTGCGCAGGTAAGTGATTTATTGATCTGTAAAGCACTCCGAGATGCTCTGCAAGGGATTATGTCACGCCAATGCCATGCAATAAAATAAAAAATGATGGACTTTGTGAACACAGGGTGATTTAGGGTTTGTAGTTGGAAGTGTGCTTAAAGTACATTTTAAGTGGAAATCAGCCTGGGTAATGAATTACTCTTGCTTTGGAAGGGTTTACTGGGAGTTCATTTTCCTGGCTTCTTACATGATAGCTAATCTGCTAATCATACACTAGAGAACGATGGACAGTCCCCAAGTAGAAGAGAAGGTGTTTTGGGCCAGAGCTGTTAGCACAGTAAGTATATTAAATGAGACAATCACACCTCATGCTTGGAAGAATCATCTAGAATTGTCTCCCTCCACTAACAATTGGAAAGTGTCCAACTTATGAAGTAGAAGTTGAAGAAATGCTTGCTGTCCTTTCAATCCTGAACAGAAGTGCAGCTCAAAGGTGGCAAATGGCCCTGGATGAGTTTGAAAGGCAGACCATTCATGGCATCGAGCTGAGGTCGTTTGAGCAGAGGTGCAATCCCAATTATCAGAACTAAATTGGCATAGTGCCTAAGATGCTGGGGATTAAAAGTATCATTTTTCTAGGTGGCAAGTGTTAGCACACTGTCAGTATTTAAAATTAAATTGAATTGATAAGGATGCACTGGGCCTTAGCTAATTCATGTTCATAAAACTGTTCTGGTCAACTAAGATAGGGCTATTTATGTATTTATATTGTTTCCATGGATACATTCTGCATCTTACCTCTTCTCATTATGCAGGCTGTTAGAAACATATTAAGATTGCTTTGACTTCCTTCCTTCCTTCCTCCCTCCCTTCCTTCCTTCCCTTCCTTTATCTATATTCATTGATCAATTTCATATACTAGCATTGTGCTTAGCACTAAGAACTCAACACTAAAAAAGACACAGCCCTTGTCCTCAAGGAGTTTGCAGTCTAGAAATTAAAAATAGGTCCAGAAGTATATCCCCTTAGGGCACCTGGGTGGCTCAGTTGGTTATGCATCTGCCTTCACCTCAGGTCATGATCCCAGTGTCCTGGGATCCAGTCCTGCATCACGGGGCAGGGGTGGGGAGTCCCTGCTCAGCAGGGAATCTGCTTCTCCCTCTAACCCTCACCTCCGCTCATGCTTGTGCGCTCTCTCCCAAAAATAAATAAAACAAAGAAGTATATCCCCTTAATCTCTTGTGACGTAGAGGAATAGATCTGATGTTGAGGGAATACAGAGGATAGATACTTAAGCCAGCCTAGAGGTGGATGTCATGGAAGATTTTTGGATATATGACACGTAAACTAAGCTCAAGAAGATAAGTAAAAGTGAATCTGAAGAGAAGAGGGAAAAAATTGTAGTTAAAGGAGACCACACAAGAAGAATACTATTATTAAGAGTTTTTGTGGCCAGGCATAATTGGTAAAGGACAAATGGCTGCTAAAGGAGCTTGTGCCAAAAGTCATTCAACAAGCATTAAATGAACACCTCCTAGATACACAACTGTGTTGTAGGTATATGAACGACATGCAGAAATATACAACTTTGGTTGGCCCTCTATGAACTTACAATCTGTTTGGGAAAACACTGTGTATAAACATCCCAGAGAGTTGAAAAATAAAGAAAATTTGTCCCCAGAATTGTGGGTGGTTGAATGTCAAATGAATGGTACAAATATTAAGCTCTGTAAGTTAGGAAGAGGGAGGATCATAGCAAGTAGGAGTGTCAGAGTGGCTTTGCCTTGTCTCTCGAGTCTATTCTGAACACCATATGGAAATTAAAAAAAAAAAACAGTCATAAAGGCTGAGAAAGTGAAGTTGCTTCAAGTGTGACAGGAATATATGGGCACAAAAGGGAAGGCAGAAATCATGAAATGTATGAAGATGCAAAGTTGATTTACCTCAAAAACAAAAGAGAGTTGTGGTTGAGATCCTGGCTGAACAGTGTTCAAACTGGGTAGCCTTAGCCAGATCACTTCATCTCTCTGTGCCTGACTTCCTCATCTATGCAATGAAGAAATAATTTCATGTACCTCACAGTGTTCTTCTGAGGATTTAAGGAGTGAGTTTATAAAATGGACTTAAAGGAGCTCCTAGCAATGTGAAGTGCTCAATAAGTGCATTTTAATATTGTGTGTGCTTGGCAAACACATATATATAGTGCAGTCTAGAAATTAAAAATAGGTCCATTTTTATCAAGATTGAACATTCATGCACCAGGCTATTGACATACCATTAGAACCAAATAGAATCCAATACAGAATGGATGCTTGATAAATTTTAACTGACTCAAGGAAGAATGGGATATAACATCAATGAGGTAAGCGAAAGCCAAAGTATGGAACAGCCTGAATGACTAGGTCCTAGATTTTCATTCTATCCTATAGCCAATGGCAAGCATTTGGAATTATTTTTTTAAGAAAAGAATGCTATTATTTTTAATATACTTTTAAGCAAAATAAATCTGGTAACAATGTGTCAGAGGGAATGGAATAGGCAGAAATTAAAGTCAAATATATTAATCTATATTAGAGTGATATTCAAGGCATGGATTAAACTGCTAGCTCTATAAAGATAGAAAGAGAAGGATGGATTTGAGAGCAATGTCTAGGAAAATGTGCAGGTGCTTGATGATTCCTGGGATGGAGAAAATAGAAACAAGGAATCAAACATGAATGCCACTTTGTTCAACAGGAGCTGGATGGCTGAGCTAGCAGATCCCAGGTTGTTATAGGAAGATCTTCTTTTGGGGAGGACATTATTTTGATGAGTTTGATTCTGTTTCAGACATTCTGATGGTGAGATTATCAAGGATATGCAGGCAGATCTATCCTTTCAGCAGTTACAGTGATACCATCAAAGGTCTGGGGCAATTTCCCAGAATACAGTTTGAAGGTAAACAGCAGAGGAGTGAGAACCAAAGCCACAAAGTTCAATGAGATGTGCTAGGAGTTCATGGTTCCTTAAAAAAGGTCATTAGCTTTTTTCCACCAACATGTATGTGGCATCTCTGCTGACTTAGAGTTCTGAATCTAGAGAACACACCAATATGGAAACAGGAAGACCAAGAAGTGAGTAGGTTATGTTTGGGAAGGAAGGCAGAAGCCCAGTGAGCCACACTCTGAATACAGTTCTACATTTAATACATTATGTTAAGGTTTAATCTGGCTCTTATTAAATTCTAATTCAAAAGTGTAAATAATTAAATAAGATAATTATTGAAACAGTATTCTAGGGAACTTCTTCACTCTTGGTTTAGCTTCCACTGCCCAGGTGTTAAGTTTTAATAATTATGTCATTAATAAATAGCAATTTGCTGTTTTTAGCACACAGTAGATATCCTATTAAATCCAAATTAAGATGCTTTATTAAGCATTGCACAGTCCTGTGGGGCTGGGAATGCACATAAGCTGCTTGGACCAGGTTACTCTGCATGACACATGCAGACCTATGCATCCCAGATGGCCTCCTTTACTGCCAGTGGCACTCTCCTCTTGCCTCCTCTCTTTAGCGAAGATCTGAGATGTCCACGGCAACTCAGGATGGTTTTCACAGCAAGGGCTCCGTCACTGCTAAGGCCTTGGGACCTCTCTCCTTACAGTATTAAGAGGACCAATCTGGAACAGCCTTAACTTTCCTGGTTTCTGGACCCTACACAGAGACTCTCAGGTGTATGTCAATAGCCTGGTGCATGAATGTTCAATCTTGATCAAAAATCTCTTAAAGATGCAATCAAGCAGATGTTGGTTTGTGAACTAATCCATCTTTTTACACTGGCCACTTTGGACCAGGGCAAAGTCTAGTGCAAAAAATGGAATCAGGCTATGGTAAAATATGCTTGATTTAGGACCTTCTTTCTTTCATCTAGACTGAACAGAGAGGAGAGGTCATGAAGCATGAAAACTCCTTCCTTGATGTCAAAAGCCCTTCATGAACCAGACCTTGCCTCTCTGTCTGTTCTCATCAAGGCACTTTCTTATTCTCACTCCCCTGGCTCCCCTTCCTCCTGATACACCACAAGCCATTCATTCCTTGACTCAGATCCATCTGCTTGTCTTTCTCCCTGCTCTTCACCTGGCTGGTTCTGTCTTATTCTTTAAATCTTAGCTCCTCTATGAAGCCTTCCTTGATCACTTTTTCTAAAGTGGAACCTCCCAGGCCAGACAGTTGCATAATTGCCTGCCTCTTCCAAATAAAATGTAAGCTACGGTGCTCATCTTGTTCATTGAAGTGCTCTGCACATACCATCATGTCTGGCACAGCTGTTCAATAAATATTTTTTGAATCAATGACTTAGGGTGTTTTTATAAGACTGTTTGGAAATGCAAATAAATTAAAAGGAATGACCTTCCTCAAGACCTTGAAATGACCTCTAAAGACTCTCAGCATCTATAATAATACTGGTAGTTACTATTTATTAAATACCTACTGTATAATAGATGTTTTACATATATTGCTTTATGCAAAGATACTATTTCTAAAATGACCACTGTCCTGGTTTGCCCGGAACTGAGGAGTTTCCTGGAACATAGGACTTTCAGTGTTAAAACCAGAAAAGTTCCAGGCAAGTGGGGTGTGTTGGTCAATCTAATTATTTCCTTTCCTACATTTAAAGATGAGGATAATTATTTGCAGAGGCATCAAGAAAGTTGTTCAAGGACATACAACCTAAAATTGCAAAGTTGCAGGCTGGTTTTTTTTTTTTTTTTAAATGAGGGATTATATGAAATAGAAAATTTTTTTAAAAAGCATGTGGAAACAGACACCAAGTACATACACACACATACACAGGGGCACTGACACATTATGAATCTCTGTTGTGCATTAGATATTTTACAGGGAGTTTGACTCCATTATTTGATTTAATCTTGACAGAATTCTATAAGGCAGTACTACTATTCCTATTCACAGATGAAGAAACTAAGGCTTAGTGAGATTCTTTCAATATGCCCAGTTATTCAAGTAAGTGTCAACAGTGGGACCTGAATGTAGATTATGTGTGATCCAAGATATATTGTCTTCATATGGAGAGTTAAGTCCAGCGGAATGCAGATTCCCAACACTGTGACCTTTGGGGCTTGCTGAACTCATCAGTCCCTCAGCCATCATTCCCCTTTACCTCTCTGCGTGAATATCTGTATGCCCGCAGTACATTTGGGAAAGGGAGCCCTCTCTGTTCATTTGTATATGGTGCTATTCTCTGTCAGAAGAGTGAAGGGGAGGTTTCAATAGTATATTTCATGGACCTTCCCACATTTGCATAAATATCTCTTCTTCCCCCCCCCGCTCCATCACCAGCACTTCCTAACCAGCACCCTCACATTCAGCTTCCACTACTGCGAGCTGAGGCAGGGAGCTGTAGCGTTTTTGGGTGGCTTTCATCTGAGGCAGCACCGTAGCTGCTGCTTCCCACAACCAGGTGTTCCTAGCTATTGCTCCACCATGGCAGAGAAATAACCAATTAAATCCACTGCTGGGTCCACTGAGACCTTATTTGACTTATTTGGACTGAAAAGACTAGTCAGTCTGTCCTTCTATCTCCTGTCCTTCCTTTTCTCCTTCCTCCCTCCCTTCCTTCCTTCCTCCCTCCCTTCCATCTTTCCTTCTTCCTTCTTTTCAATAATATATATATTTATGTATTATATTTACATATTATGTATTATATATATATATATACATATATATATTTTTTTTATTATGTTATGTTATCACCATACATTACATCATTAGTTTTTGGTATAGTGATCCATGATTCATTGTTTGCATATAACACCCAGTGCTCCATGCAATACGTGCCCTTCTTAATACCCATCACCGGGCTAACCCATCCCCCCATTCCCCTCCCCTCTAAAAACCTCAGTTTGTTTCTTGGAGTCCATAGTCTCTCATGGCTCATCTCCCCCTCTGAGTTCCCCCCTTTCATTTTCCTCTTCCTTCTCCTAATGTCCTCCATGCTATTCCTTATGTTCCACAAATAAGCGAAACCATATGATAGTTGTTTTTCTCCGCTTGACTTATTTCACTTAGCATAATCTCCTCCAGTTCCATCCATGTTGATGCAAAAGTTGGGTATTCATCCTTTCTGATGGCTGAGTAATATTCCATTGTATATATAGACCACATCTTCTTTATCCATTCGTCTGTTGAAGGGCATCTCGGCTCTTTCCACAGTTTGGCTATTGTGGACATTGCTACTATGAACACTGGGGTGCACGTGGCCCTTCTTTTCAGTACATCTGTATCTCTGGGGTAAATACCCAGTAGTGCAATTGCTGGGTCATAGGGTAGCTCTATTTTTAAATGTTTGAGGAACCTCCACCAAAAAAAAAATTTTTTTTGTATAACAGAATGCACATTCCAATATTGTGGGTTCTGTGGGACTTTTCATCCCTTGATAAAAAGAACCCTAACCTTTGCATCAGAAGATAAGATGAGACCAGACCCAACAATTACTAGCTGCATAAACTCATGCAAATAATCTAACGCACTGATTAGTTTAATTATGTTACTATCTTGCCTCTTCAGAATAGATGTTCTATGCATCAGACAAAACTGTGAGAAATCACATTTTAAATGTAAGGTAATATTCAAATGTGATTTATTACTGTTACTAAAAATGTGTACTTCTAGAGGCCACTATGAAGATAAATACAGACATTAGGAGCTGTGGGGGAGGTGCTTCAGTATCGAGGTTGAGATGGGACCCCATCCTTCACCAAAGTGGATGCTACCCACTATTGCAGGTGAGCTAGCAGTTCGGAGACGAACATATCTTTAGGTGAGGACGAAGGCTGCTACTTGGGGTGGGGATGTACAACAGGACCCCACTTCCTTGCTGGCAGTGTGCTTGCTGGCTCCATTTTCCAGAAGGGAAAGCTCAGATTACAGACATTCGGAATCCCAAATCATAGTTTGAAAATGTTCTTAATGACAAAGCACAGGCAGACTGTTATTTCTTTTACCAGAACCCTTTTGTCACTTCTTACATCTCATTCTTTTTCTCTCTCCATATTAAAACCCTTCATGTTGGCTGGAAAATCATGAAGCCCTGAGAGAAAAGCTAGTGATTTATTCAGGATTAGTCATAAACCACTGGTTCTGAAGTTTGGAATTTGTTCCTTTCAGGATCAGCTGAAATGTGGAAGGAAGTTTTTATGAGCTCTGCTTCCTGACCCAGTTTAGTCATTCCTGATAGAGACGTAGGCGAATAAAATAAACACCATGCATTCTTCACTCTATGCTTTCCTGCTTCTGGGCATATTAGTGTAAATTGAATTTCACAGCAACTTACCTGTAACTGTAAGTGCTCCATTATATTTGGCAACATCCAAGAAATTGCTAAGAAGCCTCTCTTCATCAATTGTTTAATGTGGGAACATAAGGGTATTATTGCTAATCATGATGTGGACCTGCCATCCAGACAGGACTGGTTATTAACCAGTTTCTAGTAGAATAGCACTTGCTTTGGGTTAAATGTGCATGACTGCCTTCATGCTCCACTTGCCAAGCAGGACCAGATTTTTAGGGACCAGGTCATAAAGGAAGGAGAGAGGGAATGGGAAGGGAAGGGCCACTGAATACCAGCTATGCTAAGCACTTTGCTGGAGTTTGACATTCACTGCTTCCTTTTAAATCCTCACGGAAATTCGTACCCATTATCCCCATTGCACAATAAAGACAACAAAAATCAGAGAATTTAAACAACTAACTCAAGGTCACATACAGGAAATCAGACAACTGCAATTCATTAATAAAGTGTCCCTAAAAAAAATCAGCTAAGCTTTACACAAACTAGAGGTCCTCAAAAACTAAAATAATGCTATCCAAAAGGGACTCAATTAATAATCTGCTTCAATTACATAATGACATGAATAAAAAGGGAAATTCAAGATAATATTACTTTTTATTATTATTCCTCATAGAAGAGAACTAGTATTTGTTGAGTACCTAATAAATACTAGGTACTTGTCATGTATTTTCCGATTTACTGCAAAACACTGGGGCTTTAAATAGCTAACAGTGCGCTCAAAGCCACTAACCTAGAAAGTGGCAGATCCCGGACCCCACCTCTTTCGAAGGGTTTTGGAGATCAAATGAAATATGTAGGTATAATTGAAATCACTAAGTGAACTGCTAATCATTCCGCAAATGAATGCTATTGTGATTGAGATAATGCAGAGTTCAATCAATTAGTGGTAAACAGCATAAGTGTGTGCTGTAAAAATCCACCCCGGAATCGCTGACCAGGATTTCTTTAGAAATGTCACACACCTGTGACATTTTCTGACACGCGTGTTTTCTTCACATGCGTCTCCAAGGTGGCGGCTGGCAGGATGTTTCTGATGCCCCCTGCTTCTAATTCCTGCCCACCAGGAACTGTCTACTCTTGTTTTCACCAGCAGCCAGAGCCTGCCACAAAGTCTCTTCAAGCAGTTTCCTTTGTTCCCTTGGTCTCTGGCATCCGGCTATGTCTCTGTCTTCCTAAACGGAGAATGCAGCTGATGTCTGTGGAACTCAAGTGGCCAGTTAAGGTAAGCTATAGAACTGTGTCTGCCACTTTGCTCTGATCACAGACCCTATCAGCTATCCCCTCCTCCAGAAAGACTTTTTTTTGCATAAGCTCCTAAAGGTCTTTAGAGGAACGAGACACAGACCCCATCAGGCTCAGGGCAAGGCTGGCTACCCCGAGCCTTAGCTGGAGAAACTCTTCAGATACATTGCAGTTTTAGGAGCCTACAGTTCCTGTGGTGCCACTTCATTTTCAATAGGGGTCCTTTTTCTCCAAATTTAGGAAGAGGTTAGCTAACTCTGCCCCTTGGGTGTTCTTGCTTCTGCTCAGAAACCCACCTTGTGGAGAGAGGAATGGTCTTTCTACAACGCTCAGTGCTGTCACCCAACCCCAGGACGGAGTTCACATTTCTCCATCTTGTGACAGTACAAGTAACCACATATGTAAGTGTGTCTGTCATCACAATCTCCTGGACTCCTGGCAACGATTCTCTTTGCGCATACTCTCCTCTTGCCCTTAAGAGCTGCCCAGGTGGGCAGGTACCGGCCATTCCCCTCTCCAGGCTGTCCCATCCAGGTCAGTTGGAGACAAGGGGGCAGAGATGGAGCCCCTGGCTCCTGGAGGTCCCACATTCAGCCCTGCAGAAGTCTGCTCCCTGGAGCTGCCCATCTGCTGGCTGCCGATGGTGCCAAGCTCACTTAGACTCTCAGCTGCCTCGGTGGCATCTTCCGTTTTCATTCCCAATTGCCTAAAAGCAGTGGTAGTTATGCACTCATACACGGGCTATCAAACCGTGTGCAGTGGGGGACTCTGCTGGCTGCAGTCGGGAGGCTGTGGTGAGTCCTCCCCACCCCAGCCTTGACTGTGGTATTGGTATGGCTTCTCCACAGGCTCTTATCTTTCCCCTCAAGTACGTGCAAGGTTGAACTCAGAGGAAGGGAGACAGCCCTGGGGGGGTTTCTGCCTCTCTCCATCTGAGCACTGTTATCACTTATGCCAAAATGAAAATCTGAGTTATACCCACACTCCCTGTCACCATGGTCTTCGGGAATAATTTAGGCATGTGCAAGAAACATCTCATTATCTGGCCTTGAATCCTGAAGCCCCACAGCCGTCCACTGGCCCCATTGCTGTCCAAAGTAACTTGTCAGTTGGTTTTAAACTGATTTCTTGTTCTGAGGCCTTATTGCCACTAAATCCCTCATAAAGGTTAAGGTCTGCGAACAGATCAAGGTGAAGCCTTTTCCCCTCCAGCACAGGGGGCGGAGATGCAGGTTGGTCTGTTTTAAGCTACAAGTTCTCCGTGATTGTGATGGCTCTGTTAATCCCCCTGTGAAATGTCACAGTGCTGGAGCAAGTGAGGGAAGCAGTTGGGGAAAGAAAAAAGTTCCAACATGACTTCTTGTTAATACAAAGCTTGTCAAACACATCACCTAGAAATACCAAATGTCTTTATTAGATTCTTTTATCTCCCCCCGAGACTGGAGGGACGCAACCAGTTGCTTCTCGGTGGAGATGTCATCATCCAGAAACTAATTAAAGGCTACGCAGGAAGCTGGGTCTCTCGCACTCTGGAGAACAAAATGCATTAACAACCGGAGTAAAAAAAAATATATATATATATATATATTACAAGTGAACTTTATATCGAAAAGGGCAAGTTGGGAATTTGACAATAACTCTCTTTCTCGAGACCTCATCAGCTCACAGCAGGCAGAATTGGGCCCATCAAGATGTCAATGAATCTTGACACGGGGCCATCTGCTCTCCTGCATCACTCAGACAGGGATTTCTGCTCTCCGGGTACTGAGGGGTGGAGACCACCTGACCAAGGCTTACTATGGGAAATACAACTGCATGGTCTTCATGCCAACATCTGCCCTTCCCCATTAGAATGAAAGACATGCGCACTCAGGACAACATTAACCTATTTGTGCACATCAAAGAGCCTCACTTCTCCCTCTGTAAGAAAAGATGATCTAATAATTACCCTTCTCATAGGGCTATCCTGGGGATTCAATGAGTTCAAGTGTATAAAGAGCTAAGAACAATATGGTGCATACAGTGTGTGCGCAATAAAGGATAGCGATTTGGCCCACTTGTCATTTTTATTTCATTGTTCAATAGAAAACTTCACTTATTATGTCTCAGACAGAGTTCTGGATTCCTACTTACCCCATCTTAGCTAATGACATCATCGTCTATTTAGTTGTTTGGGACAAAGACCTAGGAACCTGTGATTTCTGTCTTTATCTCGATTTCCACACCCATTATGAAGTCCTGTTGGACTTATCTCAAAAATAACCCTCACCCTGCCTTGCTCTCATTTTCTTCCCTCTTACTACCCAGGTCCACCATCTTTCTGGTCCTCCGACTTCTACCACTGACATAGACATTCCATTCCCTGCATCACAACTGGAGTGATTAAAAACAACATAACTCAGATTGCAACCCCTGCTTAAAAACCTCTAAAGGCACCTGACTGCAGTGAAATTTGAAGTTCATGCCTGTGTCTCTCACATCGCAGGTCCCGGGGGAGCTCTGACTTTCCATGGACTGCTTTGCCCAGAATTAACTCCGCTCCAGTCCCCTGACCTGTTTTCTGTTCCCTGAAGGTGCCAAGCTGGCTTTTCCCTCATGCCTTTGCGATTTCTGCTCCTTTTCCTGAAATGCTCTTTTCCCAGATCTTCATATGGATAGTTGGTTGTCATTTGGTTCTTATTTCAATTGTCACCTACTGTGCGTCCTTCCTGACCGTGCCATGCAAGACAGCTTCCTACCCAACCTGGTTACCCTGCTTGCATTATCTTGGGGCACACATCCATTCCCCAAAGTCATAATTTGTTTGGCATTGGTCATTTACATTTTCTCATTAGAATGTGAAGCCCACGAGAACAGAACCTTATCCACATTTCCCCATTCTGTCCCTGTCACCTAGAATAGTGCCCAGCGTACAGTAGGGATTCAGGAAATTTCTGATGAATACCTGAACTCCCCTGGTCAGAATTGATTGTTCCTTTCTTTGTCTTCCCGTGCCCCTCTGTTCAAACCCTCTCATACAGCATATCATATGCTGTCTTAGTAAATAGTATAAGCACCTAGCACCCTCACTAGAATACAAGACTCAGAAGGAAAGATCTACACTATTTTTATTTCTTTTCTGTGCTTCCCCTTTTATATCCCCCAGCATGGATCAGTGTTCCTTGTAAATAGTAGGGGCACAACAGCTGAGTGTTCGTTTGTATGTTTGAACTACATCATACATATTCTCTTCCCTGTGGCTCCATGGTGTTAAAACAGATATTTTTGGCAACAGGTTCTGTGGCCTAACTATTGATAATGGAATGATTACACTGTTATGGCCACACCACACACCCCAAAAGCCACACCAGTGGTCTGTGAGCGCATGTGCATGCACATGCACGCACACACACACACACAGACAGACACTTCTATTGTGAATCAGGGGGGCAGAACAACCATATTTCCTACTATGAAATTTGCTGCTTGTCATGAAGCCAGAGAAAATGTCAACATGCTTTTGAGAAGTCCGAGTTCAGTGCCTTCTTCTCGGGCACTAGGACATCAAAGAAAACAATGGCCTACGAGCTGCTCTTCTTTTACTGAGAAGGTTATGTTGAGTAACACAGAAAAGCTAAACAAAAAATCTGTCACCAGGCAATAAATTAAAAATAGGTCTGTGCTACTGAAGATAAATCAGTAACTTTAATACTCCTCCCCTGAGCTGGGCATCTTCAAGGAACATAGGACAGGTGTCTCCAAGCTGAAGTATTGGTTAAAAAGCTGTCCTTTAAATTACATTTGGGCTATTTCTTTTCTGGCTGGCTGTATTTTTTGTGATCTATCTGGAGGCTTAAAAAGACACACAGAGAAATAAATCTCAGTTCCATTAAGCACACACTATGGACTTGCATATTTGTTCTTATCTTTGGCCTCCCTTCCTTTCTATCATCCCCATGTTCCCCCCGCCCCACCTCCCCAGCGCCATCAAACATCGGCACCAGAAAATGTTTACGATTACTCCAGACACTGATACTAATCTAATTCCCTGTAATTGCTATTCATCATCATGTAGGCTTCTTTTCTCTTTTATTAAGCTCTAGTGCTCACATCCCACACATCCTATAATTCCAGATATAAACTCATATATGCTTATTTCTAGAGTCAGAATGGTGGGTAAAGGAATCGGATCCCATCTACGCTGTCAATCAGAGAGCATGGGTCAGCAGAGACAGCCAAGGGTGCAACGCTATGGGTCTAGATGAGATTAGCACAAGTTAATGTACTTGCCTTCATTTGAAATAAGGCACAGGCCCCTGCTGAGATGAATCAATATTTAATAATTGTGAGATACGGTTATGTGTATGGGAAAGGGGTCTCTTTTCCACCCTCATGGGGAATTGTTTGCAACAACACTGCACATACAGCATCTTATAATGTCTGGCGCTAACTCTGCTGGTGATTCCTATTTTTATCAGCAACACCATCCACTTCTAAAATGCATAACAAAGATAATAAGCTTACCCCCCAGAGAGATCTGCCTAGACCAAAGTGGTTAGGGACTGGCAGGAGCTCATAAAAGTAGGCAATGGAATTTTTTTTACTGGAGATGCGGGCTGGGAAGGGTGCTCTGAAGTCTGGGAGGAGAAGGAACAACTTTATTTCCAAAAGTACTTACCAGTTCAGAATTGGAAAGCCGGCCTCCCAGAGCTAAGGGCATGTCATTGACAGAGAAAAGACACAAGTTCCTGCCCCTCTCAGCTCCTCAGGCCTCCTACCTTGTAACCCTGAGCCAATCACCATTCGCCATGTCTCAGCTTTCTCAGCCATGATAGGAGGATTTGGGGCTAGCCAGAGTTTCTCGGCCTTCGCACTATTGACATTTGGGGCCGAATGTTTCTTGGTTGTGTGGGGACCGTCCTGTGTGTTGTAGGATGTTTAGCAGCATCTCTGGCCCACCCACTAGGTGCCAGTAGCCTCTCAGTCCCCTAGCCCCTGAAGGGAGTTGAAACAAATCAAGAATGTCTCCAGAACTACCAGACATCCCCTGGAGGGTAAAGTCACCATCACCCTCCTGCCCCAATCCCCCCACAGAACCCCTGGACTAGCCAACCCTTGTAAAGAGTGTCTCCTAACTTTCTGACTCCGTGACAGTTACAATTGTTTGAAAGCTTCTCCCACATATCACTCTCCTTCTACTTGCCCAGTCGGGGTTCACTTTCACAGCAGAGTCATATTTGGTCTGCTGTGACCCTCACTTCTCAGCCTTAAAAGGCACAGTGGTCCTGAATGCATTCACATTCCCCCCACAAGACACTTCTCAGTTCCAGCTCCAGAGGCAGATGCCGTGTCCACAAGCACCTTCTTGCTCTCTCGCCTGGTCCAACTGGAGGTGCGAGAAGCTTCCCCACTTTTGTGCTCTTCCTATGCCCATTTCATCTCACTGCCCCCTTCTGCAGGTTACCCACAGTGCAGGGCAGCAGCTGCTGAATGGCTCATTACCCAGGGCAAATTCGTCAGAGAGGAGCCTCAGCCTAAGCACTGTAATGAATCCTTCAACTGGCTAGGAATGAATGCATTAATCTGGGGCTATTAGAGTCTTTTATCAGGCTGCCTAAAATATACTGCCTTTCTGAGGCACACTTTCTGAGCAGGCATTTCACCCTAAAGGGATATGTGGGAGGGGAGCACTCTATTGGCGCTAACTAAAACAGAACAGCTAAGAAAAATATAAAGGGAGGGGTGGGTGCAGAGAAGCCAGATATGGTGTTGCTGAATGTACTTCTATACATTCCATCTTGTTTTTTCAAGGCACCCAAGCCTAAAAAAAAAAAAAAAAGAAATCACATCATCTTAGCAACTTCCTTCCCAGTGAGGATAAAGGAAAGATAGGCAAGACTCTGAAAAGGTCCTCCAAGTAGTAAATTTCCCCATGGAATTGCCTGGTGAGGTTAGCGAGGCCACAGACCTGCCGGCTCTGCCTCCATCAGCACACGGTGGAGGCTGCGAAGTGGTGTCTGTGTGGACGCCGGCATTCAGAGGCACGCAATGTTCTCCTAGCGTGCGGTCAAGACAGAGGTCATGTGCATACACCGGCCAGCACCACGCGCCCCTCTCTGAAAGTATGACCCCAAATGCATTCCACGTGCCGTCATCCAAGCACTCAGAAGCTCCTGCATGAAGCCACAGGGACCTGCAGCTGGGGGAACCTGACACAGCAGTGTCCTGGGCACTGGAGCCAGGGAGAAACCACAGGACTCCTCAACCCAGCACACACTGGGGCCCAAGGGTTGATGTCTCAGGGGTTATTGGCTCCGTGCATAAAATAGAGATTAGTATGACTGCTTTGCCTGAGAGAGTTTTTGTGAGAGCTAAACTAGGCAATTTCTGTGAAAGTGTTTTCATATAAATAAGGAAAAGAGAATATGAAGTATGGTTGGGATGCCATGGCCTGAAGGCCAGAACATTCCAGAGCTGGGGGAAAGATGGGCTGTCCAAAGCAGTAGCCACGCAGGCGATGAGATGGTGTCTCTGCTGCCGCCATCATGAATTTCAGGAGGCCTGCAGGTTCCTCCAGAAGCCGTGATACAGGACCCAAGCTAAAGACAGGAGGCTGCCTGTGTAACCTGAGATGTGATGGGATTTCCACAGAGGAGATCCCAGCTGTCAGAAATAGACAAACTGATTTATTCATGGGTCTGCCGGGCACTGACTGATGCCTTTAACTCCGGCTGCTCTGTTTTTCAATTTGCTTGATCATGCCCTTACTATGATTGCTGTTCCTCACAGGCAGAACATCATAATGAGATGGGATCAAGTAAAACTTAGGATCCTCCTAGGAGGTCCCAGGAGGGGAGAGCCGTTGCAGAGTTCAGTGGTCAAGTTGCGGTCACCAAAGGCTCCTGCTGGCATTTCTTTCTTTCTGTCTTTAGTAAATTTGGAATCATCTGGGCTTCCCAAAAGCCTGGGATTTATTGATTTCAATCATCCTCTTAACCATCTAAAGCAGAACATTTTAGATTTGACTTCAACGTCCCCTAATCTCTCAATTTCTAGGGTGGCAAAGAGATTAATAGGCAAGCTCAACTATTATTTTTTATTAGGATGAATCAAGTCCAGTGCAGCTGTCTGCTTTTAAGTGCCTTGGCCCATTATTTGCCTGTGCACAAAGCAGGGTCAACATTAGAAAATACAAGCCTCCCAAAAATCAAGTAAAAGTAATTGACCCTACCAAGCCCTGCAGCACCTTGTTACCCTATCCTAGGCTGTCTTCCAGATTTCAGAAAAGCCGTGCTCTTGGAGAACTAACTTCCAACCCTCTTCCGTGCCAGAGAGCTGGAGCCTACTTTGGTGATTGTGACCAGTAGACACTAACGAGAGAGCCTTCTTCTTGTTGTTGTTCTCTTTTTGTTTTTATAATAATTTTTTTTTTTTTTTTTTTTTTTTTTTTACTATATACGCGAAAATAGCAATGCCTGGCCATTTGTTTTGGAGTAGATTACCATGGCCCATTTATGCAGCTATTGGGGAAGGAAGAAAATAACTATTTGTGGTATAACAAAATCATATGCAATGGGATAATTGGAAGGCAGCAAGCTCTAATTTTGGGTATCGTTTCTCATTAGACAAGCGCTGGAAAAACTCTACATGCATTATAAATGCAGAGCTTATTTCAGTTCGATGCTCTGATGAAAGGCAACTTCCTCTGTAGAGAAAGAAAAGTGAGAAGAGAGCATTAAAGGGAACAACAAAAGGTTTAATATCTCTTGCAAAAACTGTGTGCATATGTGTTTGTATACATGCCTACCTATCTGCATGCAGACTTACATACACACATATGTGTGCATATCCACATACATGTCCACATACTGGGGAGGGAGTGAGAGTAAAGGCCACAGAAAGGGAATTTGATGTTTAAGCATGGAAAGGCTTCCAACATGGAGGACTTAGAGTTTTTTGTTTTGTTTCCCATTTTTGCTAAAAAGTTCTATTTCTATACCACTGAGCACAGACACAAGACTTTTTTAGAGGAACTGGGAGAATAACAGATCAGATACCATCATAAGTCTGTCACAATGTATAAACAGTCTCAGCAAAAGAATCTGGAGTGCTGAGGCAGAGCACAATAATAACCCGAATCAACAAAAATTAAAACAACAAAAAAGATGAGCTGAAAACACAAGGCACAGCCGTTCATTTTCGTAAGAATGTTGTCTCCGAACGCAGAATCTGACCTGATGATGTGTAGCATAGGTTCAGTGACACAGTGCATTAATAATGTGTGTTAACCGGACTGAAGATCAACTGCTTCTAACTGAATATTTTGCCAGAAAACTATGTGTACCTAACTCTTCATCAAATTCATGTGTTGGGATTACAAATAACATACATTCAAAAAATGCAGCACTGAAATTTTAGGGTGCTAATCCTGTGTGGTCCTTCCTTCCAGGTACTAACGACTGAGGGATGGAGCAAAGCTTCAGGTGGCATCAAAGGTCTATACTGGTTTTACCAGCAGGACAGGAGGACTGGGGGTGTAGCAGGGCCCAAAGGAAGAGGAATTTTTATCGAAGTGTTGTGGATATACAATGCAATATTAGTTTCTATGCACTACTCAGGTCTCTCCATGATAAGTGTAGTCACCATGCAATGTTACTGCAATAGTATTGACTATATTCCCCCTGCTGTACTTTTTAGCTCCACGATTTATTTATTTTATAACTGGAAGTCTGTACCTCTTAATCCTCTTTATCCATTTCATCCATCCCCCTATTTTCTCCCTCTCTGGCAACCAGCAGTTTGTTCTCTGTATTTAAGAGTCTGTTTTTGTTTGTTCATTTGTTTTGTTTTTTAGATTCCACATGTAAGTGAAATCATATGGCATTTGTCTTTCTCTATCAGACTTCTCTCACTTAGCATTATATCCTCTAGGTCTATCCATGTTATCACAAATGGCAAGATCTCATTATTTCTTGTGTTTGAGTAATACTCCTAGATAGATAGATAGATAGATAGATAGATAGATAGATAGATAGATAGATAGATA